>NW_028236829.1:0-60874 GCF_017979445.1 Akebia trifoliata
CTAGCTGATCTGGAGAAATGTCAAGGGAGACTTGGGCTGTACTTAATGCTTTGAGAACAGCCTCCCTATGGGCAGTGGGGAAGCCATAAGTAATCCCCAAACCGAGATATTGGCTCCTGATTTCTTCAATTGCTTAATCACGGAGTTTCTCTTCAATGTTTTCTTAATAGGATCTTCTCTTTCTTTTCTTGCCAAGGTTGCCGGATTATCAACACAAAGTTCTTGTGGCTTAAAAACTTTTCCCCCTCGAGTCATATGTCTAACTTCATCACAGGAGAGAGGATAAGGTTCATCTTCTTCAGACAGCACGTATGGATCTTCATCTGTTAAAGGTACCGGGCTTTTTAAGTTCATCTGGGCCAACAGGTAACTGGTGAATGTGGGGTTACTGTATCGAGGCAGGGACAAACAATACGTATCATCTGAGGTTAAATCGAATGGTTCGTAATTTGTAGTGAAAACCTCATCAGTGAAGGCTATTCCGGCAAGGGGGTAACTAGGTGGTTTGCCGTGGATGGGATGGATAAGAGAGACATGATCGAATGGTAATGGTGTATGAGACACCATGTTCAAAGTTGGTGGAGGTTGATAGGTAGGCAGTGGATTAGTGGTGACATTCGGTGGGCTAGGGATTGTGACCTTCTTGTTGTCAATCAGGTTTTGAATGGCATGGCGCAAGGTGATACATCGATCTGTATGATGGCTAGGATTTTGATGAAATTCACAGAATAAGTTGGGATTGTGTCCGGCTGGCAAGGGATTTGGTAAAGGCCGGGGTTGAATCGGGGTAAGCAACCCTTTTTTCAATAGTTTTTGCAAAGCTACAGTAAGGGTCATCCCTAAATTGGTAAATTGACGTGGAGTTCGAGGTTGACTTGGGTGAGCTTGATTATTAGTTCGGATTGGGGGTTGAGCTGGGGTAGCTGATGTGTTGGCTATGTAGACATGGTTGGTGCTAGGTTTAGAAACATAGGGTTTCTTAAGCTTGTTATCTGAAGAGTTAGAAAGAATCCCTAAGGCAAATGCGTCCTCTAGTTGGCTTCCGGCCTGTAACAATGACTCGAAAGTAGGGAGATACTGGGCCACTAAGTGTTGAGCATATCCTTGCGAGAGGTTCTTTAGGATAATCGCTACTTGTTCTTTCTCTGACGGTCTATCCCACATTTGGGTAGCCTTGGCCCTCCAACGACCAATGAAATCAGTAAATGTCTCCCCATTTCTCTGTTTAGTCGCCTCCAAATCTCTTCTTGAAGTCTCAATCTCGGTACTGTACTTATACTGATGCCAGAAGGCCTTTGACATGCTCTCCCAGGTGCCCACAGTAACTGGATCTTGAGACATTAGCCAACGCAGTGCTGACCCTGATAAAGTCCTCTGAAACAACAAGTCATATGTTCGTCACTGAGCCCCATAGTGCGCATGTTAGTAACATATACCTTAAGATGTGTTTTTGCACACCCTATACCACTAAACTTGTCCATTTTGGCATCACGAACTTCTCGGGCAGATGGATTCTAGGGATGCGGTTCAGAGCTTCGATACCTGCTGCAATTTCATCGATGCCTTTTATACTTTTCATAGTCGACTCTAATTGAGACATTCTGTTAGCTAACATCGGATTTTCATTGACATATTCTTCATCTCCGTCGAGTTCGAAGACTTCATGTGGACGTCTCTCTTCTACTTTCTTTCCTTTTGGATCATTTAGGAGATTGCCTGTTGATTCCGAGGTCTGTTCTAGCACTTTCACTTTGCCCTTTATACTGGTGATATCATTGGCGAAGGCTGCCAAGATCTTACGGATCTCTGTAAGTTCAGATTCTGAAGCCATCTCTGCTTGTTGACTTGGTACCGTAGCTCGTTCTAACCGACTGGACTTACGACTCCAACTAGGAGGTGGACGCTTGAGTTTAGGCGCAATGATAATCCTATATGACCCCATCAAAGGTAAATTTAGTCAATTTCAGTATTACCCTCTTGAAACATTTTAAGGAATCATTTCATTGAAGTTGTTTGTGCACCAATCCATTAATTAATCCATTCACATAATGAACATTCAAAGAAGAAATCAATATTCATTGAAAGAAAAATAGCTTTATTGAAAATAATTGACAAATAAATGTTCTCATTAAAAACATCTTTCAACAAATTTGACTTAATATTTTTACATGGACACTTGGCTTTGTCTTGACGATCATCAGGATTGCTGTCAGGCTTGACCCTCTTGACTCTAACAACTGGCTCTTTGAATTCTGCTGGTCCATCTGGATACCCTAAGGTGCGCTTGTTCCAAGCTTTCTCGATGATGTGTACTAACTTTTCAGTCAGAGGCTCGGGGGGAAAGAAAGCTTTGTGCTGAGGTAAGGATAACTCTATAGGTACATCGTACTGTTCTGGGATTAAATTAGGATGGTAGAAAGATGTTTCTTCTAAACCAATCAGACGGACATAGTATGATCCTTTGGTTCCTAGAACAGGGGGATCAGTCATCCACCAAGGGCACCTAAAACCAATATGACGGGCAAGGCGAGAGTCTAACCATTTGCTCCAAGCTTTGATTGAGTCGTGACGCACTAATAGGTTTCTCTTGGAAAAGTGTTTTGGCCCATATTCGTGGTTTGAGGGAACCTCTACGATTTTGAGACGATCACAAAGCCACATATAGAGTAAGTAGGGGCTTCCTTTGAAGCTTTCCCGCTCACCATTTTTTATGGCATCTAAACCTGAGAAAGTTTCAGCTAGGATGAGAGGTACTGGGTTGACTTTCCTTGAGAGTTGTGAGGCTATATCTATGAAGGACTCAGGGATAGTTTGTTTGGCCATCACTATTGGAAGTCAGCATGTATTGACTAGGATTCCTAGGCACAATCGATAATCTCTAGTAGCTCGCCAGGCTTCGGGTTTTACATTGATAGGGTGACTGCGAGAGCGATACGGGCCCAGTAGGGGTACTAAGTTCAATCTCCCGTCATTGACTATAGACTTTGGCTTCTTTCCTTGGAAATGTTAGTCCTGTGGCGAGTTCACCAGAATATCCGGTCTTCAATGAGGGCTTGACTAGAGGTCCTGAAGTGGATATCCTCATGATGCCGCAATAATCCTCGTGAGTGGGGCACAATGCATATACCCCATATGGAATATATGAAGGTGGGGATTCCATCGCTTAGCCATAGCATGTAGGAGATTCCAGTCTATTTCAAACTCATGGAAGTAAAGAGCACTCCTCAACATGAATTTCCAAAATTGATCTTCTCTACAGGGTGCATCCCTACAACGGTCGTTTTGACTAACTGTTCGATTGGATTGTCGCCTGCGACTAGCATCCTGGTTTGACACAAAAGGGTATTTTAGTACTTTTCCAAGTCCATGTAAAAATTCAAATTTTATTTCTTTGGAAATCTTATTCTTATGGAAAATATTTTTTTCTGAAAACATTTCTGGAAAATATTTTTTTCTGAAACATTTCTGGAAAATATTTTTTCTGGAAAATTTCTTCCAAAGAACACTTCTTTTTGGAAAGTAATCTTTTTTGGAAAATATTTTTTCTGGAAAAACATTTCTTCTAAAGAACACTTCTTTTGGAAAATAATCTTTTTTGGAAAAGATTTTCTTTCTATAAATTATTTGAAAATTTGATTTCCATTTTCAATTTAAATGACTCGGCCCACCATGATTGTTAGATCGGGATGGACTGAGTCATTATTGTAAAAGAATGGATTCTTTATTGGTCGGTGCACCCATAAAAACATTATTTGATCCTTGAGGACAATCATACACTCTGATCTACACCATTCACATCATTCACATACATTCATCAATTAACAGGTTCCAATCAACAAACAACCCGGGAACACCCACAATAAGTTCGAGTCGTGACCTATTGGGAAGGTTTCTAGACTCTAAGCTTACTACGTGCAATGCATTTTTATCTGACCACCCTTGCCCAAGCACACCTATATACCTTTCGATACGTGGTGACTTGGTTTGATATACCGTATAGGTGATAATCTAAAACCTCAATTCACTTCTCTGAAGCCAAAAACAACCAGTTTGATCCCAGTTGAGAGGTGGCGCACAATGCTGAGCAAGGGCCCACTTAAATACCTCTCGTCTAGAATAGACGTAGTCTATCCCCCTCGTACAGTAGGGTACAGCGGGGCAAGATCTGCTTAGGCACCGGTTTTGACCAAGAAGTGCAATTGATATACTTAGATTACTTTTTATACCTACGGGTACGAGTCAAGAGTTGTAGCTTTCATAAATGGTTTGGCATCCCACGAGGGGACCGACCACGTACTAGTACTACGTTGGCAATCGGGACAATGTGACTGTGTGGCTTACAATAGGTCAAAGGCTCAGGTCGCTCCAGCCTGGGTGCATCAACATACTTCTCAGAATCACCTGATCAGATGGTATTGATGCCCCCAGTTTGATATACCCTAAGGTACGTGACTGGAGTTGTGGGTTTCATGAATGACGTCGCATCTCTGAAGAGACCGGGCCACGCACTAGTGCCACGTTGGCTAAATGGGACGTGTAAGTGAGTAAAGCGGTAAACGTGCATGTGGTGTGTGCAAAACAGGGTGGGGTGTGCCCGGGCCTTTTTCAAACACGTGGGCCCATGGATCCAATCAAACCAATCATTACAAAATGAATTACATGAATATTTAATCGAAATAAAACACTATCCCAATCACATGAATATTTAATCGAGATCAACACTATTCGAATCACATGATTGAAAATAAACATATCAAGCATATATCCATGTTAAAGGCAAACATTTAATCCGAAATATTTATTCATCTAGTTCAATCAAGGGTCATTTTGGATGGTCCAAAATAATTCCGAATTTTAAGGCACATTGGATCGAAGATAAATGGATGATCGCTAGCATGGAGATCTAAAATCAAATAACCCATTTTTTATTCTTTTTATTTTTTTTAAAAAATCAAAGGCCTAAAAATTTGATCCATAAATGGATTATCATATCATTTTTTACTAATGTCACCCCAATTTTCATATAAATAAACAATCATTATAATTGAGGTGACATTAGAATTGTTGACATGTTTAAATCACATGAAAATAGATGTGCTAGATTTCATCTACCCATAACACGTGAAATCACATTTTTTCTCCCTTTTTTTAAAAAAATAAAAATAAATGGACAACAAGCAAAAACAGCAAAAAAAAAAAAAAAAAAAAAAAAAAAAAACTATTTAAAAAAAAAAATTAAAACAAAAGGCCAATTGTTAGGAACCATCATATTCAATAAAAGGGGGTGCCCTTAGTAAAATGAAGCTCTTACCCTCACACCATCTTCTCCATCAGCTATGTTAACAAAAAAAAAAAAAACTGATCTAGAATTCTAGATTCTCAACCCGATTGGTTGAAGTCAATTTAACCGGTTTAAAACTCTTATCAATGATCTCCTTCTATTCAAACCCGGATAAAACGTTGCCATTAATAATTTGTTAAAGCTCAATGTTTAATCCTAAAAAGAAAATGATGATTTTCTTAAATCATAATCAGATCCACCATCGAACAAATCACGCCGATTAATTTGAGAGAAGTTCGGTTGAAAACGATGAACACAACATTGATTTTGATTTGATTCGGTGAACCCCAATCGTTTAAGATGATGTGGGTTTTAAAAAACAATCGATATGTTGGCGATTTTTGCTGATTTCAAACAGCTGAACATATTGAAAAACGATGGACACAAAATCGGTTTTTTATTTGGTTCGGTGAACCCCAATCGTTTGAGATGATGTGGGTTTTAAAAACAATCGATTTGTTGATGATTTTTGCTGATTTCAAGCGGCTGAACGGATTAAAAAACGATGGACACAAATCAGTTTTTTGATTTGATTCGGTGAACCCCAAAAATCGATTTGTTGATGATTTTTGCTGATTTCAAACAGCTGAACAGATTGAAAAACGATGGACACAAATCGGTTTTTGATTTGATTCGGTGAACCCCAATCGTTTAAGATGATGTGGGTTTAAAAAAAATGATTTTTTGTTGATTTTTGCTGGTTTCAAGCGGCTGAACGGAGAGAAAACGATGGATAAAAAATCGGTTTTTGATTTGGTTCGATGAACCCCAATCGTTTAATATGATGTGGGTTTTAAAAACAATCGATTTGTTGATGATTTTTGCTGATTTCAAGCGGCTGAACGGAGAGACCGAATCGGTCTCTATGTGAACCAACGTGTTCTCTTGGAGAAGACGATGTGGGAATATGACAAATTAGATTCTATTTATTACACACCAACACATAAATGTTGTAAATGGGTGTGAAAATAAATGAATAAAAACTAATCGGGGCACCCAAAATTCCAGCACCTTGTGCTATTGACAGAGCCTTAAAAAAACTCCTTTTTTCCTTTTTTTTTTTTTTTTTTTTTTTGAAAAATTTTTATGCTTTCTTGCTGTCTATGGACAGCACCCCTTTGAAAAAAAAAATAATAATAAATTTATTTTACTAAAAGAAAAGGTTAATTACATACTCTTTTTCCCTAAATTTAAAAAAAAAAAAAAAAACTAAAAAAAACAAAACGCTATCCAGTGATCAATCACATACACCTAAAAAAAAATTAAATAAATAAAATAAAAAAAACAAAGAAAACCTACACACATAATAACATCAAACGTCATGATTCACCAACCATCATACCATTTTTAATAAAACCAATCATTCTAAAATCCTTCATTATTTAGGATCATGTTTGATAACCCTTGATTGACTCACAAGAATAGTATGTCGAAGCCAAATATTTAAAATCAAAACACATGCCCAATAATCGAAAAAAAATAAACAACTAACAAAAAACAAAGACGCAAATAATGAATAAACAAATAAACAAAGAACGAATAATAAAAATCTAGGTTGTTTTAGCGATACTCCCATACTTGGGGTTTTTCAAGTTTGATCCTCAATGTCCCCAGTGGAGTCGCCCCTGAAAGCGCCCTCGATCCGCGGGGTGCGCGGATCCGCTTTTGAACCTTGAGGTTTGGGAGTCGCCACCTAGTAATTACGGTCTAGGAACCAAATTGACCCTACAATGGATAAAAGAACTAATCTACTATAGAAATCTGAATCCGGGGATCATGTTACGGGGTTGGAAGGTATTAGGCACCAACCCCGCCCGGCCAATGCCGGTCTCTACTTATCCCAATACATCTACATTGCTAATGACAAACCTAGATTAAAAATAATAAAAAAAATTTACCTTTTGATCTGCAAAAGTGTTATTCCCTCAGATCTGGTGAGAATGGCTCCTTGTACCGTATTCCTTACTTCGTTCTATATCCGGATCTGATTCTTGATCTCCGAGGTAAGGTATCCCTTCTTGGATCTGGGTACTTCGAATTTGTTATGGATTTTTGAGATGTTTTTGAGAGGTTTTTGGGTGTTTTTTGAGCTAAAATCGGAGTAGGGGTGTTAGGGAAGGAGTTGGGACTCCAAAATTAGGGTTTTGGGGAGGCTATGGAGGCTTCTTTACCTACTTTTTCTATTGTTTTTTCTTTGATACGAAAATAGGGTGTGGAGGCTCCTATTTATAAAGTTTTTAGAAGCATTTAGGGTTTGATTAGGGTTTCTTTTAGGGTTTCAATTAGGGTTTTGACTTAGTCTTTAGGGTTTTAGGGTTTTGACTTTAGTCTTATGAGATTGACTTGATTAGTTTTAGATTAGGGTTTAGATTTAGGGTTTTGACCTTAGTCTTATGAGATTGACTCGATTAGTACCTTGACTTCAGTCTTGCTTGATTGACTTTAATTTTGACTTCAGTCTCACTTGATTGACCTTGACTTTAGTCTTGCTTGATTTGACTTTGGTCTTATTTGATTGACTTTAATATCTTGACTTTAGTCTTGCTTGATTGATTTTAAATTTTTAGAGAACCCCTTTCTATTATATCTTTAATTCTTTGGACCCCCAAATGGAGGGGTCCTTAAAGAAATATCCCACGAACCCTCAACAATTTGCCTGAGAGTCCAATTAATCGATTTTTTAGGTTCAACTTTTTAAATTAATTTCATTAATGTTTCACTTTAATTATTTAATGTTTTATTTATTAATTTCGAATTTTTTAATTATGAAAATTGTGAAATTACCGTTTTGCCCTTGGAGAGGATTTTTTTACGTTTTAAGTCGTTTTTCAATGTTCCAAGATGTTATGGAATCAGTTTTTCGTAAGGAATTCAATGGGAATGTTGGTTTTTGTCATTTATGAAGTTTTTTGCATGAAATGATCGTGAACTTTATGAGGGGTATTTTCGTAATTTTGTCAAATTTTGTGAAAATTGGCGAAGTGGTTTACTTGGTTTCGATTTATTGTTTTATGTGTTTGAGTAGGTTTTCCTAAGCGTAATGCAGGCTCTAGAGTTGTTTTGATGTTAGGGGTATTTTGGTAATTTAGTGATTTTTATCGTGAAGCTTCTTTTTTATTTGCAACATGATGATTTCTATGTTTCTGGGGGAGTATTTTCCTAGCGTAGCGTGGTTTCTAAGTTTTGTCAGTTCGAGATACCTCATCCAGATTTCTGAAACACATCTGGTAACAAAATAAAGCAATGGAATACACATCCATCATTGGGAACCTTTGCGATCGGGTTGACGACTTGATTAATCAGGCGGATGCAAAAATGGGGTGTCTACAGCCTTTTTAATGTTAGATAAGATTAATTATTATTTGTGTTATATGCCCATATAATGTGCCATGATCTCTACAAATATATTTGTGATGTGTTTGCTTTCATCTTAATTTCGATGTGATGGGTTTTGTATTATTTTCTTGTTTAATATTCATTTGATATCCATATGTGATGACAAAATCTGGCCTATGGGCCCATGTGTTTGAAAAAGGCCCCGGGCACACCCCACCCTGTTTTGCACACACCACATGTACGTTTACTGTTTTACACACTTACACGTCCTATATAGCCAACGTGGCACTAGTGCGTGGCCCGATCTCTTTGGAGATGCGACGTCATTCATAAAAACCACAACTCCAGTCACGTACCTTAGGGTATATCAAATTGGGGCATCAATACCGTCTGATTAGGTGATTCTGAGAGATATATTGATGCACCCAGGCTGGAGCGACCTGAGCCTTTTACCTATTGTGAGCCACACAGTCACATGTTCCGATTGCCAACGTAGTACTAGTACGTGGTCGGTCCCCTCGTGGGATGCCAAACCATTTATGAAAGCTACAACTCTTGACTCGTACCCATACGTATATAAAAGATAATCCAAGTATATCAATTGCATTTCTTAGTCAAAACTGGTGCCTAAGTAAGATCTTGCCTCGATGTACCCTATTGTACGAGGGGGATAGACTACGTCTATTCTAGACGAGAGGTATTTAAGTGGGCTCTTGCTCAGCATTGTGCGCCACCTCTCAACTAGAGATCAAACTGGCTGTTTTTGGCTTCAGAGAAGTGAGTTGAGGTTTTAGATTATCACTTATACGGTATATCAAACCAAGTCACCACGTATCGAGAGGTATATAGGTGTGCTTGGGCAAGGGTGGCTAGATAAAAATGCATTGCACGTAGTAAACCTAGAGTCTAGAAGCCTTCCTATAGGTCACGACCCAAACTGACTATGGGTGTTCCCGGGTTGCTTTATTCAATCCAACTAACAGGTAAGTGGGCGGACCGATCCAGAATAATCAAACAAAACCCGCAATATCAGTCCGACCCAATCGGTGAAATGTACCGATTAATTTGAACCACTTAAACCAGTTGGCCCAATTGACAAATGGATCAAACTGATCAATACCAAATCAGTTGGACTAATTGGTTTCACTTTTAAAGATCCAGACCACTTTGTAGAGAAAGATTCGATCTTAGGATCAAATTAATTTGTCGGATCAAAGGTTCAATCCCAATCAGGGGTAGACCCGCGTTTAACCTTTCTCACTTTCTTGGTCACTATAGACTTATAGTGCATTTAGATTCGATATTTTCCACTGGACTTGGGCTATTCTATATCGAAACTTTAATCATGTGGTTAAGAGTCAAACCTTCAGAATTGATGATTAATCTTAGGTGCCCCTAAACGTTCTAAACCCTCATTTGTGTCATTTTGGATTCGTCAAAAGAGTCATCTAGTCAAAGTACCAATGTCATGTCCAACTAGTCCATCCACCCAGAAGGACCTTCTCGCTTTATAGATAATTGTCTCTGAGTTTTCTTTGAGTTTCAATCCAGTTTTCGTCAGTCTTTACATCCAGTTAGTTGTTTCAATTACGTTACTCTTTCTTCAACTCTCGAATCTTCGATGAGTTTGTCAGTTTATGTTTTTTAATTCCAATAAAATATAAAAGCTTCTGATTATCATGCGTGTAATAATGATTTGAGCAAAAAATCTAACATGAGAAATGACTTAATGCTCACAAACCAAATTTTATAAATATTGGAATTGAAGAGTACACTCAAGAAGTGCAAATTGGTGATACGTTATCCTCAGAAGAACATGAGAGAATAGTAAACTTACTTGAGAAATTCAGCAATGTTCTTGCATGATCTCATAAGGATATATGGATGGATTACACAAAAACATAGATCAAGACGTAAAGTCAAGAGTAATTTTAAAGTCAAAGATTATCAGTAAAAAATGATATAGCTTTGAAAGCATCGACAAAGACGCTAACACTTACAAGTGGATCTACCATGTTTCTCACTCAAAAGATAAGAGTTTTCATTTATAAAAGAGTAAAAGATTTTCTTGAAGTTTTAGAAGAGTTGAATAGTCAGAAAACTCGATCATAGTTGATTTCACAAAAGAAGACTGAAGATTATTCCTTCTCAGAAGGAGATTGAAGATCACTCATTCTTAAAAGAAGACCTTACTCGATAGAGCAATCAAGACATCGAGTTCCTAATACCTTGATCAAATCGAGTAGTATTTCACAAAAGGAGGCCTTATTTGGTCAAACCATTTTCTTGTCTTACCAAGATGAAGATAACCTTCTTTAGCCCCTTGCAGCCTTTTAAAAAAAAATCAATAGCCTCTTCTTTCTAAACCACGCTGACTAACCTTGGGAGGGAATCTTAGCATGAACTACGTTTTGACCTGATCCCAAAAGAAAAAAAATATTTGGGGTATGTAGGCAACTTGAGAAGTTTCTTCAGGCCCGGTCATATAAAAAAATTATTCTCTTAAGAAAAATGTTATCCAAAAGGAAAATCCCCTATTGAAAAGTTTAAAAGAAAAGAATGCCAAACTAGGCGCACTAGAAAAAAATCAAAAGAATTGATAAAAAAAAGAATGCCAAACTAGGGGCATTAGAAAAAAAGAGTCAAAAGAATTTACAGAAAATAATGACAAAAAAAAAGAATATTAGACTAGGGGCATTTTGGGAAGTAGAGCCTTATATCTTTTCTTTCTAAACCATATCCTAAGCCCACTTATTAAGTCCTCCTGAATGTTAATTGACTCGGTTAAGGTGCAGGGAACCAAGAAATTGTCAAGTTGGTTATTCAAAATCATCAAGAAAAAAAATAAAAGTCCGCTAAGTCGAAAATCCGAAAAGGCGACTTAAGCAAAATTTAGGGCATAACCATAAAAAAGAAAGCCTGCTAGGTTGAAAACCTGAAAAGGCGACCTAGGCAAAAATCAAGGCATCATCAGAAAAAGAAAAACAAAGCTCGCTAAATTGAAAACCTGAAGAGGCAATCTAGGCAAAAATTAGAGCATCATCAAATGGAAGGAAAAGTCTTATCAAGAAGAAAAATTCATAAGGAAGCTTGTGCAGAAACTGCAGAACCATTCAAGCTACGATATTGATCTTTTAGCCAAGAGCTCACATCCGACAAAGACAATATTGAAGTCGAAAAAAATCAGAAGTCATCTTAAACATTGTAAGATCTTCAAAAGTATGTTTACTTGTTCAAGTGTTCACTAATGGAAGATGTAGAATCATAAACCACTTTGAAGAGGAAGATCTTCTATTCTAATATTTATCAAGATTTTTTAAGTCCAGCTCAAGCATTTTTCAAAAGAAATTCGAAAGAAAATGATCAATTCTTTATTGCACATATGATAATCTTAAGAGTCTTAAATTTAAGAGAATGTCAGTTCTTCTATCTATCATAGATCAGAGTTCATATTTTTCAAGCGTAATCCATTCCATTAGTCTCGTAGTCAAGTCCCAATTAAAGTCAACCTTGAAACTAGGGGTATTTTTTAAGGTCATTTAATTCCAAAGTTTTTGTTCTTAATCACATGATAAAAATGAAAATCTTACTTAAAAGTCCGATGAAGTCAATGATAATTATGAATCCAAAAGTATGATAAGTCAATAAAGGCCCGATCTTTCAAACTTTGAGCTCGATTTTGAATCATAGAATGAGTAGGTTTTTTGAAGTGCCTATAAACCTAAGTTCGAGTCTGAGAAACGAGACTCCAACTTTTTGAATCATAGAATGAATGGGCTTTTTGAAGTGCCTATAAACCTAAGTTTGAGTCTGAGAAACAAGACTCCAACTTTTTGAATCATAGAATGAATAGACTTTTTGAAGTGCCTATAAACCTAAGTTCGAGTCCGAGAAATGAGACTCCAACTTTTTGAATCATAGAATGAATAGGCTTTTTGAAGTGCCTATAAACCTAAGTTCGAGTCCGAGAAACGAGACTCCAACTTTTTGAATAATATATAGGCTTTTTGAAGTGCCTATAAACCTAAGTTCGAGTCCGAGAAACGAGACTCCAACGTTTTGAATCATAGGCTTTTTGAAGTGCCTGCAAACCTTAGCTCGAGTCCGAGAAACGAGATTCCATATTTAATAGGATTGTTTAAGTTCCTGTAAACCTTAGCTAGAGTCCAAGAAACGAGACTCCAGCTTTGTTTGAATCATATTGAATTAACAGGATTGTTAGCGTGGCTACAATAGTGTCATTTAATTCCAAAGTTTTTGTTCTTAATCACATGATAAAAATGAAAATCTTACTTAAAAGTCCGATGAAGTCAATGATAATTATGAATCCAAAAGCATGATAAGCCAATAAAGGCCCGATCTTTCAAACTTTGAGCTCGATTTTGAATCATAGAATGAGTAGATTTTTTGAAGTGCCTATAAACCTAAGTTCGAGTCTGAGAAACGAGACTCCAACTTTTTGAATCATAGAATGAATGGGCTTTTTGAAGTGCCTATAAACCTAAGTTCGAGTCCGAGAAACGAGACTCCAACTTCTTGAATCATAGAATGAGTGGGCTTTTTGAAGTGCCTACAAACCTAAGTTCGAGTCTGAGAAACAAGACTCCAACTTTTTGAATCATAGAATGAATAGGCTTTTTGAAGTGCCTACAAACCTAAGTTCGAGTTCGAGAAACGAGACTCCAACTTTTTGAATCAAAGAATAAATAGGTTTTTTGAAGTGCCTACAAACCTAAGTTCGAGTCTGAGAAACGAGACTCCAACTTTTTGAATCATAGAATGAATAGGCTTTTTGAAGTGCCTACAAACCTAAGTTCGTGTCCGAGAAACGAGACTCCAACTTTTTGAATCATAGAATGAATATGCTTTTCGAAGTGCCTATAAACTTAAGTTCGAGTCTAAGAAACGAGACTCCAACTTTTTGAATCATAGAATGAATAGGCTTTTTGAAGTGCCTATAAACCTAAGTTCGAGTCCGAGAAATGAGACTCCAACTTTTTGAATCATAGAATGAATAGGCTTTTTGAAGTGCCTATAAACCTAAGTTCGAGTCCGAGAAACGAGACTCCAACTTTTTGAATAATATATAGACTTTTTGAAGTGTCTATAAACCTAAGTTCGAGTCCGAGAAATGAGACTCCAACGTTTTGAATCATAGGCTTTTTGAAATGCCTGCAAACCTTAGCTCGAGTCCGAGAAACGAGACTCCATATTTAATAGGATTGTTTAAGTTCCTGTAAACCTTAGCTAGAGTCCTAGAAACGAGACTCCAGCTTTGTTTGAATCATATTGAATTAACAGGATTGTTAGCGTGGCTACAATAGGTTCGAGTCCAATAAACGAGACTCATACCTTTTCGTGCTCTAAAAAAGAATTTCAAATAGGATTTAATGAAGTTCCTACATTGTTATGACTCCAATTACTTTATTGTTCAACCTTGCCATGATTGCTTTCGTTGCATAAGCACATTTCAATTTTGAATCATTATTGTCAGTGAGAGAAGATCTCTGGGACCTGACACATTTTTACTCAGTTTCACACAGTACACACACTCACACTTGCACTTTTTAGTCAAGGAGAGTTCTTTAAAATTCAAGGATCTGACACTGTCAGTGAAAGCTCACGCTTGAGGACCTGACAACATTTTTGTTCGGGGAGAGTTTTACGCTCAAGGATCCGAACGCCCTGACGAATTGTTAAATCAGACTGCAAAATGAACTGTCACTAGCTTTGGCATTCGGATATCGCACTATCTACCAAAATAGATTTGCTATCTAGTTTGCTTCAACCCTCTGCCAAAGAGGGGCATCTGTAAATACCTCATTTTTACATCCGCCTGATTAATCAACTCGTCAACCCGATCGCAATGATTCCCAATGATGGATGTGTATTCCATTACTTTATTTTGCTACGATAAATGTTTCAAAAATCCAGATGAGGTATCTTGAGTTGAAAAAATCTTAGAAACCACGCCACGCTAGGAAAATACAACTCCAGAAACATAGAAATCATCATCTTGCAAACAAAAAGAAGCTTCACGATAAAAATCACTAAAAATTGACCAAATTACCAAAATACCCCTAACCTCAAAATAACCCTAGAGCCTACGTTAAGCTTAGGAAAATTCTCTCAAACACATAAAACAACAAATCGAAACCAAATAAATCATTTCACCAATTTTTACAGAATTTGACAAAATTACGAAAATGCCCCTCATAAAGTTAATGACCATTTCACACAAAATTTTTTATAAATGATACAAACCAATATTTTCATTGAATTCCTTACGAAAAATCGATTCTAAAACATCCTGGAACATAAAAAACTGACTTAAAACGTGAAAAGTCCTCTCCGGGGGTAAAACGGTAATTTCACAATTTTCATAATTAAAAATTCCGAAATTAATAAATAAAATATTAAATAATTAAAGTGAAACAATGATGAAATTAATTTAAAATTTTGAATTAAAAAATCGATCAATCGGGCTTTCAAGTAAAATTGTTGAGGGTTCGTGAGATATTTCTTTAAGGACCCCTCTATTTGGGGGTCCAAAGAATTAAAAAAATAATGGAGGAGGCTTCTCCAAAAATTTAAAGTCAATCAAGCAAGACTAAGGTCACGGTATTAAAGTCAATCAAGTGAGACTAAAGTCAAAATTAAAGTTAATCAAGAAAGACTGAAGTCAAGATATTAAAAGTCAATCATTTAAAACTAAATTCAAAACATTAAAAGTCAATCAAATAAGACTAAAAATCATAATAGAATTCTAATTAAATAATAACTCTATCTAATAGAGTTCTAATTAAAAAACAATTCCACCTAAAATAATTCTAATTAAAACACAATTCTACCTAAAACAAGTCTAACTAAAACACAACTCTAATTAAATACTAACTCTATCCAAATCAATCCTTAAAAAATTCTATAAATAGAGGTGCTCACACCTTATTTTCGTATCAAATCATAAACCCTAAGAGAAGTAGATCTAAAAGCCCCCCTAGCCTCCCATAAACCCTAGTTTTGGAGTCCCAACTCCTTACCTAACATCCCTCCTTTAATTTTAGCCTAAAAAATACCTAAAAGCCTTCCAAAAACATCTCAAAATCCACAACAAACTTGAAGAATTCAAATCCAAGAAAGAAAAGATACCTTGCCTCGGAGATCAGAAATCAAATCCGGAAACAGAATGAAGTAAGGGAGTACGGTACAAGGAGCTATTTTTTGTTGGATCCGAGGGAACAAAATCTTTGCTATCGGAAATGTATATTTTTTATTTATTTTTATCTAGGTTTTTAACAATGTAATTTATTTGGGAGGTTAGTAAAGACTGGCTTTGGCCAGGCGGGATTGGTGCCTAACACCTTCCAACCCCGTAACATGATCCCCGAATTCAGTTCTATTCTCGGTTCTAGATTAGTTGTTTATCCGTTTAGAGTCATTGATCGGTTCCTAGACCGTAATAACTAGGTGGCGACTCCCAATCCTCAAGGGTCAAAAGCGGATCCGCGCATCCCGCAGATCGAGGGCGCTTTCAAGGCTGTAAAATGATGATTTCTATGTTTCTGGAGTCGTATTTTCCCAGCGTAGCGTGGTTTCTTAGGTTTTGTCAGTTCGAGATACCTCATCCGGATTTCTGAAACACATCTGGTAACAAAATAAAGCAATGGAATACATATCCATCATTGGGAATCATTGCGATAGGGTTGACGAGTTGATTAATCAGGCGGATGCAAAAATGGGGTGTTTACAGATGCCCCTCTTTGGCAGAGGGTTGAAGCAAACTAGATAGCAAATCTATTTCGGTAGATAGTGCGATATCCAAATGTCAAAGCTACTGAAAGTTCATTTTGCAGTTTGATTTAACAATTCGTCAGGGCGTTCGGATCCTTGAGCGTAAAACTTTCCCCGAACAAAAATGTTGTCAGGTCCTCAAGCGTGAGCTTTCACTGACAGTATCAGATCCTTGAATTTTAAAGAATTCTCCTTGACTAAAAAGTGCAAGTGTGAGTGTGTGTACTGTGTGAAACTGAGTAAAAATGTATCAGGTCTTAGAGATCTTCTCTCATTGATAATAATGATTCAAAATTGAAATGTGCTTATGAAACGAAAGCAATCATGGCAAGGTTGAACAATAAAGTAATTGGAGTCATAACAATGTAGGAACTTCGTTAAATCCTATTTGAAATTCTTTTTTAGAGCACGAAAAGGTATGAGTCTCGTTTATCGGACTCGAACCTATTGTAGCCACGCTAACAATCCTGTTAATTCAATATGATTCAAACAAAGCTGGAGTTTCGTTTCTTGGACTCTAGCTAAGGTTTACAGGAACTTAAACAATCCTATTAAATATGGAGTCTCGTTTCTCGGACTCGAGCTAAGGTTTGCAGGCACTTCAAAAAGCCTATGATTCAAAACGTTGGTGTCTCGTTTCTCGGACTCGAACTTAGGTTTATAGGCACTTCAAAAAGCCTATATATTATTCAAAAAGTTGGAGTCTCGTTTCTCGGACTCGAACTTAGGTTTATAGGCACTTCAAAAAGCCTATTCATTCTATGATTCAAAAAGTTGAAGTCTCATTTCTCGGACTCGAACTTAGGTTTATAGGCACTTCAAAAAGCCTATTCATTTTATGATTCAAAAAGTTGGAGTCTTGTTTCTCAGACTCGAACTTAGGTTTGTAGGCACTTCAAAAAGCCTATTCATTCTGTGATTCAAAAAATTGGAATTTCGCTTCTCGGACTCGAACTTACTAAGCCACGTTTCTCGAGCTTAGATTTATATGAACTTAAACAATTCTATTAATTCATTCTATGATTAAAAATCGAGCTCAAAGTTTGAAAGATCAAGACTTTATTGGCTTATCATGCATCTGGATTCGTAATTATCATTGGGCTTCGCCGGACTTTTAAGCTTTTGTATAATTTTTTTTATCATGTGATTAAGAACAAAAACTTTGGAATTAAATGAGCTTCAAAAATGCCCCTAGTTTCAAGGTTAGCTTTAACTGGGACTTGACTACAAGACTGATGGAATGGATTACGCTTGAAAAATATGGACTCTGATGTTTGATAGATAGAAGAATTGACATTCTCTTAAATTTAAGACTCTTAAGATTATCATATGTGCAATAAAGAAAAAATCTTGATAAATATTATAATAGAAGATCTTCCTCTTCAAAGTAGTTGATGATTCTACATCTTCCATTAGCGAACACTTAAACAAGTAAACATACTTTTGAAGATCCTACAATGTTTAAGATGACTTCTGATTTCTTCGACTTCAACATTGTCTTCGTCGGATGTGAGCTCTTGACTAAAAAACAAATATTGTGACTTGAATGGTTCTGCATTTCCTAGTTTCTGTACTTTCTAGTTTCTGCACAAGCTTCCTTCTAAATTTTTCTTCTTAATGCGACATTTCCTCCTAGTTGATGATGCCCTAATTTTTGCCTAGATCGCCTCTTCAGGTTTTCAATCTAGCGGGCTTTGTTTTTTTCTTTTTCTAATGATGCCTTGATTTTTGCTTAGGTCGCATTTTCAGGTTTTCAACCTAGCAGGCTTTCTTTTTTATGGTTATGCCTTAAATTTTGCCTAAATCGCATTTTCGGGTTTTCGACTTAGTAGGCTTATCTTTTTTTTCTTGATGATTTTGAATAACCAACTCGACAACTTCTTAGTTCCTTGCACCTTAACCGAATCAATTAACATTCAGGAGGACTTAATAGGTGGGCTTAGGACATGATTTAGAAAGAAAGGGTAAAAGGCTTGACTTCCCAAAATGCCCATAGTCTAATATTCTCTTTTTTTGTCATTATTTTCTATAAATTCTTTTGACTCTTTTTTTTAATACTCTTAGTTTAGCATTCTTTTTCTTTTTTTCTGCTAATGCCCCTAGTTTGGCATTATCTTCTTTTGAACATTTCAATAGGGGATTTTTCTTTTGGATGACACTTTCCTTAAGTGAATACATTTTTTTTTAATGACCGGGCCTGAAGTAACTTCTCAGGTTGCCTACGTACCCCAAATATGTTTTTTTCTTTTGGGATCAGGTCAAAACGTAGTTCATACTAAGATTCCCTCCCAAGGTTGGTTGGTGTGGTTTAGAAAGAAACATGCTATTTGATTTTTTTTAGAGGCTGCAAGGGGCTAAAGAAGGTTTTCTTTTTCTTGGTAAGACAGGAAAATGGTTCGACCAAAAAAGGCCTCCTTTTGTGAAATACTACTCGATTTGGTCAAGGTTTTAGGAACTCGATATCTTGGTTGCTCTATCGAGTAAGATGTTCTTTTGAGAATGAATATTCTTCAGTCTTCTTTTGTGAAATCGAGTATAATCGAATTTTCTGTGCTCGACTATTCAACTATTCTATAACTCCAAGAAAATCTTTTAATTTATTTTCTTATGAATGAAAACTCTCCTCTTTTGAGTTATAAACATGGTAGATCTACTTGTAAGTTTTAGCGTCTTTGTCAATACTTTCAACTGTATCACTTTTGACCGATAACCTTTGACTTTGAAATCACTTTTGACTTGATCTATATTTTTGTGTAATCCATCCATATATCCTTATGAGACCATGTAAGAATATTGTTGAATTTCTCAAGTAAGTTTACGATTCTCTCATGTTCTCCTGAGGATAATGTATCACCAATTTGCACTTCTTGAGTGTACTCTTTAATTCCAATATTTATCAAATTTGATTAGTGAGCTTTAAGTCATTTCTCATTTTAGATTTTATGTTCACATCATTATTGCACACAAGATAATCAAAAGCTTCTTTATTTATTGGAATTGAAAAAAAAATATAGACTAACAAACCTTACTAAAGTCTAAAACTAACAATGACTAACTGAACTCAAAAATTGACGCAACTGAAGCTAAAAAACTAAGAAGACTAAAAAAAATAACATCATTCTGAATGGAGGGACACAATTCTAGGGTCTATGTTACTTCGATTATCTTCGATAGATGACTTGAACTTGCCTGCTTTTACTATCTTTTCATATTCCTGTCACATGTGGGACAACCCATTGCTTCAATAATTTATCTGTTCTTCAGTCCTGTCACTGCCTTAGGGTAGCTGAACTCATTCTGGCATGGAGCGAATACACTGTTTAGACCGATTGGGTAAATGAAGGAAACTGAGTCAACTGATTCGAGTTTGGATATTGATATTAGGTTCAGAGTAGGAGGGGGTTGATTTTAAAAGGTAGGCAAATGATTAGTCTTAACATTGGGAGTAGTAGGAGTGGGTATGGTGACTTTTTCTTGCTCAATAAGGTCTTGGATAGCATGTCGGAGAGTAATACACCTGTCAAGAACATGACCAAGCATCTGATGGAATTCACAGAATTACCCATTATCCATGTTTAGGGGAAGAGGATTAGGTAAAGGCTTAGGTTGTAAAGGTGTCAGCAATCCCCTTTTCATCAATTTTTGATAAGCAACACTAAGAGACATTCCAAGATTGGCAAACTGTCTCCTAGGCTTAGTTTGTGAAGGCTGAGTAGCTTGAGGAGATAGTGCGAAGGAGGTGTTGGCCACTTGTAAGGAATTGACATTAGGTTTGAAATGTTTGGATTTTGACTCAAACGAGTTACCAAAAAGTCCCGAAGAATAGGCATCCTCAACTTGATTTTCAGCCTCAAGGAGGGATTGAAAAGTAGGAAGGTACTGAGGTATCAAATACTTGGCATAATTTGGAGTTAGATTCCTGAGGATAATCTTGACTTGTTCCTTCTCTTGAGGTCGGTCCCACAATTGAGCTGCTTTAGCTCTCCATCGAGCAATGAACTCAGTGAAAGTTTCCCCAGATTTCAGTTTAGTAGTTTCTAGATCTCTTCTTATAAGTTCAATATCCGTGTTGAATGAATACCGACCAATAAACTCCTTCATCAATTCATGTCATATTCTTACCCGAGATGAGTCCAATGACATTAACCAACGTAGGGCAGGACCTGTTAGGATTCTTTGAAAAAGTTGTACTATCTGTTCTTCACTCAAACCCTGAGATTGCATGATGCCGACATATACTTTTAAGTGAGTCCTAGGGCATCCAATACCGTCAAACTTCTCCATATCTGGTATTGTGAACTTCTCTGGCAGACGGACCGTGGGAAACAAGGTCATTGCCCCTAATCCAAGAGTAAGATCATCGGGGTCTTTAATATTCTTCAAAACAGTTTCAAGCTGAGTTATTCGATGAGCTAGGACAGGATCGACGTGTAACTGATCATCTTCGTGATTTTCAACGAGGTCAAACACATCCTGAGGTTCTATAGCTTTATCTTTTCCCTTTTCAATTTTCAGGGATTCGATTTGTGTTTGGACAGAAGTAATAATCTGGGCTTGAAAAGATTCTAAAATCTGACGGAGTGCAGCTTCATCCATGGTAGTCGTTTCTTCTCGTGGCAAAGACTGACTACTTGGCAATGGTACTCTAGAAAGACGACTATTTTCACGGACCCAAAGTGGTATAGATGGAGGTTTAGAACGTTTAAGACCAATTATCACCTGATTGAAACTAAACCAATGTTAACCATTGACTCTAAAGGTTTGACTCTTAACCACATGATTAAAGTTTCGATATAGAATTGTCCAAGTCCAGTGGAAAATATCGAATCCAAATGCACTATAAGTCTATAGTGACCAAGAAAGTGAGAAAGGTTAGACGCGGGTCTACCCCTGATTGGGATTGAACTTTTGATCAAACAAACTAATTTGATCCTAAGATTGAATCTTTCTATACAAAGTAGTCTGGATCTTTAAAAGTGAAACCAATTAATCCAACTAATTTGGTATTGATCAGTTTGATCCATTTGTCAATTGGGTCAACTGGTTTAAGTGGTTCAAATTAATCGGTACATTTCACCGATTGGGTCGGACCGATATTGCGGGTTCTGTTTGATTATTCTGAATCGATCCGCCCACTTACCTGTTGGTTGGATTGAATAAAGCAATCCGGGAACACCCATAGTCAGTTCAGGTCGTGACCTATAAGGAAGGTTCTAGACTCTAAGCTTACTACGTGCAATGCATTTTATCTGGCCACCCTTGCCCATATACACCTATATACCTCTTGATACGTGGTAACTTGGTTTGATATACCGTATAAGTGATAATCTAAAACCTCAACTCACTTTCTCTAAAGTCAAAAACAGTCAGTTTGATCTCCAGTTGAGAGGTGGCGCACGATGCTGAGCAAAGGCCCACTTAAATACCTCTCGTCTAGAATAGACATAGTTTATCCCCCTCGTACAGTAGGGTACAGCGGGGCAAGATCTTGCTTAGGCACCGATTTTGACCAAGAAGTGCAATTGATATACTTAGATTATCTTTTACATACCTATGGGTACGAGTCAAGAGTTGTAGCTTTCATAAATGGTTTGGCATCCCACGAGGGGACCGACTACGTACTAGTACTACGTTGACAATCGGGACATGTGACTGTGTGGCTCACAATAGGTCAAAGGCTCAGGTCGCTCCAGCCTGGGTGCATCAATATACCTTTCAGAATCACCTGATCAGACGGTATTGATGCCCTAGTTGATATACTCTAATGTACGTGACTGGAGTTGTGGTTTTCATGAATGACATCGCATCTCCGAAGAGACCGGGCCACGCACTAGTGCCACGTTGGCTATATAGGACGTGTAAGTGTGCAAAACAATAAACGTGCATGTGGTGTGTGCAAAATAGGGTGGGGGTGTGCCCGGGGCCTTTTCCAGATAAATGGGCCCATGGGCCAAATCAGACCATCAACATGGGTATCATAGAAATATTAATCAAGATAATACACAAACCCATCATATCAAGATCACCATAAGCACATCAAACATATATTCAAATCGAGATCATTGCATGTTAGATAGGCAATTAACACAAACACTAATAATCAGATTCGATCGTTAAAAACAAGCATACAATTCTTAGTCCAAACCAAAAAATAAATAAATTTTATGGTCCAAACAAGGTTATTTTAGGGTGACCCTACACAAATCAAGATTCTCAAAGAACATTGAATTGAGGACAGTTGTGGAGGAGTGATGACTTTTTTTTTTTTTTTTTAAATTTATGACTCAACAAATTTCTCAATGAGAACTTAGGTTATCTCGACTAGCACATCAAGATTTCAAAATTACTAAGAGCCATTAGGCCACGTGGCTCCCTCATTGATCATCTAATTTCATGGCTTTTACAATTTTGATTGGAAAATATTTGAATCCGAAAATAAAATTCAACTTTTTATTTTTAGACCCCAAATTTTGAAAATGGGTGGCATTGAAATTTCAAATTTAGAAGAAAAACTTCGAAATGAAAATTAATTTAAAAAAATTTCTTGAAAATTTTCCTTTAAAAATTTTCAAAATTTCATATGCCACAAGCACGTGGCGTTGGATCATCCTTTTGAGTGCCACGTGATAAGATCAACGACTCTTAGTAAGAAAGAAATCTTACTAAGTTGGTAAGACCAGCCTATTCAAAAAAATAAAAAATAAAAACAAGGAATTTTAGGTTGCTGTCAGGAGTACTCACAACCTGAATTTTTATTTTTTAAACAATGTTATCATTACTTCAAGAACAAAGCCACTAACAAAAAAAAAAAATTATGAAACAAAAATGTTTAGATTGCAAATACCAAATCAAGAATCTTTATTTACCTTAAAGATGTGGGTCCTACCATCCCCACCATTCAAATTCAACATAACATAATCTTTCTTATATTCTCCAACTCTCTTCAAAAAAAAAATTATTCTTCCCTGGTAAAGAAATCAACTCCATCCAACCAAATGGATTTTGAGCGTTAAAAATCTTGTATCCCAATGCACCAATTAATCAATCTGCCACAAACTCAATGTATTGGCTCATTATATCACTATTCTTTAGTGTTCCAGCATCTAAAGTCTTTTTAGCACCAAAACGAGGTTATAAATGAAATTGATTTCCTATACACCTCAATTGGCTAGAAGCAGCATCAGCATGAATAAACCAGCTTCTCTTCATTCCATCGAAGGCACTTTTAACGTGCCTAGAATCTGAGAGATGATAAAAGAATGATTTTTGCCTTTCCTTCAAAACATGAATTATAATCTCCCCAACATTGGGAAAGCAACGAGGTAACTCGATCATTATTTTCTGTTTGAGATAGCATACGGTATCCTCGTCTGAGACTATCATGGTGAGATGGGTATCGAGACTGGTGTCTATAAGTTGTCTATTGACCAGGTTCCACACATTCTCTTGCCATTGAAGCATGAAGGGGAACAGCTACAAATAATGAGCAGAAAAGAGAGAGAGAGAGAGAGAGAGAGAGAGAGAGAGAGAGAGAGAGAGAGAGATGAAGGGAGAGGGATGAAGGCGTCCTTTTCTTCCTGTTCTTTCTCTTTTGAGAAGGAGATAGAAAAATTAAAAAAACTAATGTGCTATTAGCACACCACCCAGCAATGTGAAAGCATTAAGGGTTTAACACTAAAAATTAAGTTTCTGCTAGGGGCACACCAACGAGTTAAATCAGTAAGCTGCTGTTCTTGCTAACAACATGCTAAAAACCTCTTTTTTTTTAATATTTTTTTTATTTTTTATTTTTTATCAAAACAAACCGGCCATAAATTTTTTTTTTTTTTAAAACTATGAATCGAAAGGTCAAACTCACACCTACAACTAAAATTTTTTCCCTTTTCATTATATTTTATTTTTGTAATAAAAAAGAAACGTCCACGGATAGATCAACACATGCCTAATTAAAAATAAAAAATAAAAAATAAAAATCAATGATCTCCCTGCTTCCACAACCATTAATCCATTTTTAACATCAATCTATTGAAATTTTGCATTATTTAGGATCACCCTAAACGACAATTGAACCGCAAAAGTAATGCTTGATTGAACGATAAAAATAATATACCGAGATATCAAATATTCAAAATCGAAACACATGCTCAATAATCGAATCAAAACACAAAGATGCAAATAAAATAATAAATAAATAAACCCACAAAATAAATAAAAAACATTCTAAATAATTTTAGCAATGCTCCCATACTTGGGGTTTTTCAAGTCTGATCCTTAAAAAGTCCCCAGTGGAGTCGCCACTGAAAGCGCCCTCCATCCGCGGGGTGCGCGGATCCGCTTTTGACCCTTGAGGTTTGGGAGTCGCCACCTAGTTATTACGGTCTAGGAACCGATCAATGACTCTAAACAGATAAACAACTAATCTAGAACCGAGAAAAGAACTGAATTCGGAGATCATGTTACGGGGTTAGAAGGTGTTAGGCACCAACCCCGCTCGGCCAAAGCCGGTCTTTACTAACCTCCCAAATAAATTACATTGCTAAAAACCTAGATAAAAATAAATAAAAAATAAAAAATAAAAAATATACCTTTCCGATAGCAAAGATTTTGTTCCCTCAGATCCAACAAAAAATAGCTCCTTGTACCGTACTCCCTTACTTCGTTCTATTTCTGGATTTCATTTTCGATCTCCGAGACAAGGTATCTCTTCTTTTTTGGATCTGAATTCTTCAAGTTGTTGTGGATTTTAGGATGTTTTTGGAAGACTTTTACGTATTTTTTAGGCTAAAATCAAAGGAGGGATGTTAGGTAAGGAGTTGGGGCTCCAAAACTAGGATTTATGGGAGGCTAGGGAGGACTTCTAGACCTACTTCTCTTAGGATTTTTGATTTGATACGAAAATAGGGTGTGAGCATCTCTATTTATAGAATTTTTTAAGAATTGATTTGGATAGAGTTAGTATTTAATTAGAGTTCTTTTAATTAGAGTTGTGTTTTAGTTAGACTTGTTTTAGGTAGAATTGTGTTTTAATTAGAATTGTTTTAGGTGGAATTATTTTTTAGTTAGAACTCTATTAGATAGAGTTATTATTTAATTAGAATTCTATTATGATTTTTAGTCTTATTTGATTGACTTTTAATGTTTTGACTTTAGTATTAATTGATTGACTTTTAATATCTTGACTTTAGTCTTGCTTAATTGACTTTAATTTTGACTTCAGTCTTGCTTGATTGACTTTAAATTTTTGGTGAACCCCCCTCTAAAATATTTTTAATTCTTTGGACCCCCAAATGGAGGGATCTTTAAAGAAATATCTCACGAACCCTCAACAATTTTTCATGAGATCCCGATTGATCGATTTTTTTAGTTCAAATTTTTTAAATTAATTTTATTAATATTTTATTTTAATTATTTAATATTTTATTTTAATTAATTTCGAAATTTTTAATTATGAAAATTGTGAAATTACCATTTTGCCTCTAGAGAGGACTTTTCACGTTTTAAGTCGGTTTTTTATGTTTCAGGATGTGTTTAGAATCGATTTTTAGTAAAGAATTCAATGGAAATATTGGTTTTATGTCATTTATGAAAATTTTTATATGAAATGGTCATGAACTTTATGAGAGGCATTTTCGTAATTTTGTCGAATTCTGTTAAAATTGGTGAAATGATTTATTTGATTTCAATTTGTTATTTTATGTGTTTGAGAGAGTTTTCCTAAGCGTAACGTAGGCTCTAGGGTTGTTTTGATGTTAGGGGTATTTTGATAATTTTGTCATTTTTAGTGATTTTTATCGTGAAGCTTCTTTTTGGTCTGCAAGATGATGATTTCTATGTTTCTGGAGTCGTATTTTCCTAGCGCAGCGTGGTTTCTAAGGTTTTGTCAGTTTGAGATACCTCATCCAGATTTCTGAAACACATCTGGTAACAAAATAAAGCAATGGAATACACATTCATCATTGGGAATCATTGCGATCGGGTTGACGAGTTGATTAATCAGGCGGATGCAAAAATGGGGTGTCTACACACCCAACCAATTAAAATGTAAAAATAAAATCGAACGATCAATCAATCAAAAATCGAAATCAAATCAACCAACTACCAATTTAATATCAAAATTCAAATTAAATTCTTATCGAAATTAAAAATTAAAAATCAATACAAATTCAAATGTAATTTAAAATATCAAATTAAATTTCAAATCAAATCATCGACTAAAATAAAAAAAAATTTGAAATCCACTAATTGGAAACAAAATCAATTCATTAACTAATCACGACTCATTGACGGAGAATTACCGTAGTATGAGTAGCGTAAGAACTCCCTCTCTCATTCTTTTAAAAAATAAAAGAAAAAATAAAAAAATAAAAACAAAAATAAAAACACGTTTTTTCCTCTTCTTCCCCAACGCCTTCTTCTTCCCCACATTCTTCCCCACTTCTTCTCCTTCAGTAACCACCCACACTCTTCACTCTCCCTCCCTTGATCTCTTCCATTAATCCACGTCCTCCACCTTTCTTCTTCTTCACAACAAAAACCAGCAACAATGGCATACTCTCTCGGTTTTTGCTGTATAACCACTCATACAACAATCCACGTTCTCCCATCTCCACTCTCTATCCCCTCTTTCTCTTACATTTTATGGGAGAGAACCACTATAAAAAAAATAGCAAGAGGAACCAAGAGGGTGGAGGTTTTGTTGGTTGCCATTTGATAATAAAAAAAATTCCATTAAACCTGCAACACACATTCCAAAAAGTTCTGATTTTTACAGTAACCATAAACCAACCCATTTTCTTCTTTGTTTATTGCTGCCCCAACATTTTCCAGCCACTTTCCATCTCCTCCAATAACTAATGTCTTCTCCTTTAAAATCTGCAACACTTTCTTTTTTATAGGACTTTTTCTCCAAAAGAAACCTGTAACTACATCACGCCTCTCTTAAAATATAAAAAAAACGTGGCTGTCACAGCCATCTTTCAGCCCTCCTAACTCTCTCAAACTCCTTCTCTCCCACACTTTCTTCTTCATCTGTCACGTTTTGTAACAGAAAAATCAGCAACGCCTCAGCCTACTTTTTGTTCTCCATTTAAAAATCTGCAGCTTCTCTTTCACCAATAAAAATCAGTAACTTTTTCACCATTAAAAATTACCAATCTCTTCTTCATTAACAACCAACAACTCTCACCTCCCTCTCTCTATTTTCGTTTCTTGTGTATCCGTAATAGGAAGTACTTGCGAGTCTCCCAGTTGGACCTGAAGGAATCCATTCGATATTGTTTCATTCTATAAGTAAGTATTTTTTTAGTTTTTTTTTTATATTTTATTTTTATTTTCATTTATTTTCGTTGTGTACCGATAGGATTAAAAGAAATTTGCTCTTTGTAAATTGTTTCGATGTTTTTTTTCTTATTTATTTATCTTCGCATATTCATCGGGTTAAAAAAAAAATTTTGATGTGTTTCTATGATTTTTTTTTCTTGTTTATTTTCACATTTCGATAGGGTAGGAGAGTATGTATATTGTTAATTTGTTTATGTTTTACATTTTGATAGGCTAGGATAATTTTTTTTATGTCTTTGTTTCGTTATTTATTTATTTATTTATTTTATTTTTTATCGCATTTTTAATGTACTTGAATCAATTCACTGATTTATGGGGTATGTGTGGCACCATGGTAACCTTTAAATTTTCGAAAAATTAATGGATCAATCCGACCATTTTTGTTGATAGATTGATTGGCCAACTCGTTATTTTCAAGTTAGTGGATCGGTTCATTGATTATTGATGTTTATCTTGTCAATTCGTTGATTTTTGATGTTATTGGATTAATTCATTAATATTGATCTACTAAAAAATTAATGGCGTACACGAGATAAAAATAAAAAAATCGATTTTCACAATAACAAATTGCGAGTCGACTCGCTGATTTTGGGGACATTAAGAATTTGAATTGAAATTTTTTTAAAATTAGGCACGTGGGTTAAATCACCGATTTAATACACGTGGCGCTTCTAAAAAAAAATTATGATTCTTTTGGTTAACAAATTACGAGTCGACTCGCTGATTTTTGGGACATTGAAAATTTGAATCGATTTTATTTTAAAATTAAGCACGTGGTTAACTCACCGATTTAATACACGTGGCAACTCAAAATTTGTGAGTTAACCCACTGAACTTAATGCATGTAATGATTCAAAAATCAAATCTCTTTGATAAAATATTGTTAATGAGTCAATTCACTAATCTTATATACACGGCATTGAAAATCGATTTCGTATTGTTCAAAATATGATCGAATTGATCCGTTAATTTTTGGTGTCATGTATGCCTCATTAAATCATGTAATTATTTTAACCGTTGGATTTGTTTAGTAAGTCCGATACAATTTGATGATGATTGGACCTTAGTTTGATTTTTAGTATTTGAATGTTGATCGTAGGATATTTTTGGATCGCAGTAGAGACTGATCATCTTGATCAGGCGGGTTCGGTGCCTAACACCTTCCGAAATTCGTAACCTGACCCCTTACCCATCTTTCTGATCCATGGACCGACCTATATCCATTTGGAATTAATTTTGGTTCCTAGACCTAAACTAGGTGGCGACTCCCTATTCTTTTAAAAATCTTCGAGATATGTAGATCGGACCCTTAATCTGCTACTCAGCGGACGACCGCGGGGGTCGAGGTGATTTCACCTGTATTGTTAATTTCTCCTTTGTTTTAAAATAAAAATGACATATATATATATATATATATTATAAGTTGTTAAAGAGTCTATGAATGCCTGAAGGGATAGTGCATCATATCTTCGGAGTGGTGCATTATTCTAAGATGTATGGTAAGGACCACCAAGCTCATATGTGGTATGAGACTCGTATGAGAATGGAGTCACAATTGGAATCCAGGTTTATTCCTCTCTATCTTTACCAGTGAACGTGTATTGTAAATGTGGTTGTATTCGAATGAAGTGTTTATTTTGAGAATTATATGCACGCCTGATATGCATAGACGAAGATGATTGGTCAGTGATCACTAACAATCTAGTAGTAGTCGAATATTCTAACACATCGAAAAGAGACCCATTACTTACGGTCATGTCAAACGGCCAGCTTGAGCTGGATAAATAGTCACTAGTGTGGTAAGAGCAACGACCGATCACAAAATCAAGAATTAAAAAAAAATCAGATTTATGTTGTAACATCATGTCTCGACTGGGAGCGATCAAGTCGTGAATCTCAACTCTCTAATTCCACTACTCTACCATCGTGTAATATGTATCTGTTGTCATATTTTGAAGTATAAACTGAAAATCGTGCTTGTTATTTCAATGTAATAAATCATAATTATATAAAAAAAAAAATATATAGTAAGTACTGATGATTGATGCCATGTGAATCTTTAAAACTGTTTAGTTGCTCATTCCTGGCTATATGTACCAGTTAATCGTATATTACTTGATGATGCCTCACATGTATTAAAAATGTTTCTGTAGACACCCCAATTTGAATGGGTCCTCACTCGGAAGGGCCCAAAAATAATAATTTTCCAAATAAATCTGGCCAACGGGCCTTGATGGCCCGAATCATCGAAACATGACATCTTCACCAGAATCAAAGCCTCTAACGCCTCTCAATGGTTTAGTAGGTCCACCAAGAGGGTTCGGCATGCTCTCATCCACCTCACTCTATTCGGAATACCAGTCTTCCAACAAAATAGGCCAACGGGCCTCTAAGGCCCAAAATGATAAAAATGACAATTTTGAGTAAATTAAGGCCCCAAGACCACCCAATGGTCTAAGGGACCCACAAGAAAGGTTGTGACCCATCCCACATGTGTTCAACATCACCGTTCCACACTTATATCCACAAAAATCGATAAATTCTCCAACGGGCCCAAAATGCCCAAATTGCCAAACACGTGGTATTTTTGGATCAAATCAATAACTTCAAGAAAAATACAAAAAAATTGAAAAATTAAAAAGGTGAGACTTGGGAGACCTACCCTTCATTCATTATCCACCACTTCACCTCGAAATTCGCAAATACCCTAAACCCACCTAAGGCCCACAATGCCTCCACTCTTTCCTAAATTCATTTTCCACCTCACCCTTAACCCAAAACTGATCTAAGCCCTAAAACCAACCTCCCTACTCGAAATCCAATCCAAGATAGGCCTCACCCAATCCAAAACAACCCACTTAAGGCCCCCAAGGCCTCAACCCCTCCTAAACCCAAGCCCAACACTTAAAAGCCCACTAACTATTACCCATATCCAACTTATTACCTAACCCATAACCTTAACCCATTACCCATTACCTACGTCAACCAATCAATCCCTCAATATCAAAAGATGACACATGTCATCACCACCCTCCACCTCCCTCATCTAATCACCCACCCCTATCACCATTCTCTAAACAACTCATCTAACCCACATCATCTCTCTCCAAAATCACTTCAACCCATACCCTACCCTAACCTAACCTATCCTCATTCTCTAACCACCAACATCACAACCCATACTCAACATACCCTAACACACCATCACTCTCTAATATCAACAACCACCCACATCACAACCCATATCTACACCCATCATTTACTTTAAAACACTCAAATAAAATCACCTCAACCCATACTTTCTTCATCATCAATCAACTAACCCACACTCCTCTCTCTAATCAAACAACCCTTATCAACCAATCAACCAATCTCATCCCATCACCCTCTCATCACATATGCCACATGGCATCATCCCCCATCTCCTCCCAAAAACCAATTTAACAACCTCTTACACAACCCATTCTCCTAAATCTACACACCTCACCTCATCAACCAACCTAACACTCTTTCTCTAAACAACCCTCTTACACCCCACTCCCTCCATCAACATCACTCATCTCACCAAACACTCTACCCAAATGGATTTAGATAGAACCCAAATCATTTGGGTTAAAACACAATCTACTTTCATCATTACACAAATACCCTCACTCTCATTCTAAATTTTAAACCTCCCACCCCTAAAACCCATGCCATTCCCCATTCTCTCAAACTCTTCACCCCATTATACCCCCAAACCTCCTCCAAACATCTATAAATACCTCCCCTCTCATCCCAAAAATGGTTACCAAGTCTCCCTTAAAAAAAAATCTCTACTTTCTCTTTTCTACTCTATTACTCTCTCATGCCATCATAAAAAAAAGTAACTTCATTCTCATACTTTACTAAAAACCTAAGAAGCATAGAAAAAGAAGAAGGAATGAAGAAAGAAGGGTGAACTCGAAGCTTCAAGGTGGGTTCAAAATACCCCCTTCTCTCTCTCTAACTTTTCTCCTCTTCCCTTTTCTAATATTCTCATCTTCTATTTTATTTTATCTTTTTAATGATTGGACCCCAAGGCTAAAGGCTCATAAGGGTTATTACCATCAATGAAATGACCCTATGATCATGCCGAAAATGAATCCCTAACGAGGGTACAAACACTTTCACGTGGCACTTTATTTCCCAATATTTTGTCAAAATCAAAATGATTGAGTTGTGTAGAGGTTACCGCCATTTGGCGGGGAGAAAAGGGTGCCTAATACCTTCCCTTTTCTCCAACCGAGCCACTTGCCCGAACCTCTAGGTTGGATTAGTTCCCTATCCGTTGCGAGTCACTAACGTCAAAAAATGGTAATTTTTCAAAAAGTACACATCGGGTGACCATTCACACCCATTTACAATTTGAATGGTGGCGACTCCAAATCGTAATATATGTGGTCGTCCTAATGACGAAAACCACGTGCCTATAGTTTCAGTATGTTTATTCGTACATGTTAGGTGAGATTATTAATAGGGGCTACTTGTGGACCTATTGGGTAACCATTGTTACTCGCATTTTACTTTCTATTTTTTTAGCTGTAGAGCCTGTAGTAGGAGAGGCAGTCGTAGAGCTGTCTAGCGAGGACTATTTGGTGGGTCATACTGATGACTAGAGTCCGTTACCCAGTGAGCATCATGACTACTTCTACTAGGAGTCTGTTCATCCTAGGAGAGGTATATGTTCTTTTTGGGGCCGAGTGCTAGGTCTATGTTAAAGTATGGAAATTTTTGTAATCCTGTATATTTTTACCTTTTTGTGTAACTCTAATCAAAGTTTACGATATTCACAGTTTACCATCTTCCACATCTTGTATATTTTGGTACATTGTTATATATAGGATTTATTGGTTATTAGCTTATCAATTTTTCTTTGCTTTTGAGTTTCGTGAAACGTTAACATAAGAAGAGGAAACTGTCTAAACTTCGATGTTTGACCTCGGGATTTGTATTAGCATTTGGTGGGACGCCACACTTTCTCTCTTTCTTGCTTGCTCGTGTTAGTCGGGTTTGCTTATCTTAAAGAGTCAAGTCAAGGAACTAAGGATTGTTCCCATAATATTTTGATGGGAATTTAATTGAATAGTAAAAGAGAGAGACACATAAGTTTAGTTAATGATGGTTAATGTTAGCGATGGAGATGTGGTGGGGCCCGCCACATCTTCTTCCTCCACTTCACAGCCTGCCATAGGGAGGTGGTTCCTTCTCGTTGCACAACCAAAGATCATGAGAATTGCCGAGAAGGACGACCAATACGCATTTTTCGTTTACGATGTGTGTCGTGATGCCTATTGCCATTTATTCGGTTAGTTTCGATTTAAATTCTAATTTTAAAGCTAGGGTTTTGTTAGTTATTTCATTTGGGTTGGTTTTTTATTTCCTAAAAATTACCACTTTTTTGTGAAAAGAGAGGGATGCCTAACACCACCCATTTTCTCTAACTAAACCCTTACCTAAATCTTTAAGGGAACGGTGTCCTAATCTGTATGAGAGTCACTAAAAAAATTGTTTTTCCTAAAATCATATTTCGGGTGCCCATTCACACATTTTAAAAAAAAAGAATGGTGGCGACTCCAAATTCATGTAGAGGTGATTTCCAGATTCAAAAATCACGTATTTGCAATAGTTTTAATGGATTCTTGTATCTCTCTATTAACAAAGAAAAGGAAGAAGAAAAAAATTATCCTAATCCACCACCCTAAAGAAAACCTCTCTCAAAACCCATTTTCCTCAACTTATCAAGAATTGAGCCTTTATTTCTAGGTACGCTCATCTCTTTATCTTTCTCCTTCTCACTCTCTCTCCTTTATTTGTAGACACCCCATTTTTGCACTAGCCTGATTAATCAACTCGTCAACCCGATCGCAACGGTTCCCAATGATGGATGTTTATTCCAATGCTTTATTTTGTTACCAGATATGTTTTGGAAATCCGGATGAGGTATCTCGAATTGACAAAACCTTAGAAATCACACTACGCTAGGAAAATACAACCCCAGAAACGTAGAAATCATCATATTGTAGATCAAAAAGAAGCTTCACGATAAAAATCATTAAAAATGACCAAATTACCAAAATACCCATAACATCAAAACAATCCTAGAGCCTACATTACGCTTAGAAAAACCCATTCAAACACATAAAACAACAAATTAAAATCAAATAAATCATTTTGTCAATTTTCACAGAATTTGACAAAATTATGAAAATGCCCCTCATCAAGTTCACGACCATTTCATACAAAAAACTTTATAAATGACAAAAACCAACACTCCCATTGAATTTCTTATGAAAAATTGATTCCAAAACATCCTGGAACATTGAAAAACGACTTAAAATGTAAAAAATCATTTTCGAGGGTAAAATGGTAATTTCAAAATTTTAATACTTAAAAATTTTAAAATTAATAAATAAATCATTAAATAATGTAAAGTGAAACATTAATAAAATTAATTTTAAAATTTAAATAAAAAAATCGATCAATTAGACTTTCAGGCAAAATTGTTGATGGTTCGTAAGATATTTCTTTAAGGACCTCTCCATTTGGGGGTCCAAAGAATTAAAGATATAATAGAGGGGGGTTCTCCAAAAATTTAAAATTAATAAAGCAAGACTAAAATCAAGATATTAAAGTCAATCAAATAAGACTAAAGTCAAGATATTAAAAGCCAACCAAGAAAGACTAAAGTCAAAGTATTAAAGTCAATCTCATAAGACTAAAGTCAAAACCCTAAATCAAAACCCTAATCTAAACTAATCAAGTCAATCTCATAAGAATAAAGTCAAAACCCTAAATCAAAACCCTAATTTAAACTAATCAAGTCAATCTCATAAGACTAAAGTCAAAACCTTAAATTATAACCCTAAATTAAAATCTTAAAGACTAAGCCCATCTCATAAGACCAAAGTCAAAACCCTAATTAAAACTCTAAAAGAAACCCTAATGCTTCTAAAAACTTTATAAATAGGAGCCTCCACACCCTATTTTCGTATCAAAGAAAAAATCCAAAGAGAAGTAGGTCAAAAAGCCTCCCTAACCTCCCATATACCTCAATTTTGAAATCTTAACTCCTTACCTAACACCCATACCTCAATTTTAACTCAAAAAATACTTAGAAGCCCTTCAAAAATACCCCAAAACCCATAAACAAATTCGAAGAATTCAAATATAAGAAAGAGATAATTCAACTTAGAGATTAGAAATTAGATCCGGTGACAGAACGAAGCGAGGAATACTGTACAAGAAGCTGTTCTATCAGATCTGAGGGAAAAAAATCATTGCGTTCAAAAAAGGTAAGTATTTTTTATTATTTTATTGATTAGGTCTTTTTAGCAATGTAGTTCTATTTGGAAATTAATAGAGACCGGCGTTTGCTGGGCGGGGTTCGTGCTTAACACCTTCCAACTCTGTAATGTGATCCCCGGACTTAGTTTCTTATTTTTCGTAGATTAGTTTCTTTTCTCTTTTAGAGTCAATGTTCGGTTCCTAGACCATAATAACTAGGTGGCGACTCCCAAACCTCAAGGATCAAAAGTGGATCCGTGCACCCCGCGGATCGAGGGCGCTTTCATTATTTCCTTATCTTTATTTTCTCTCCACAAAGATATTAGGAGAAGCTCTCTTTACAATAATGGCTCTTTAATCTGTTAAAGCAAAATCCTAAAGTTCTGATCTTGGAAATACATGTACTCCATTAAAGCCCCTACTAGTTTATTAAATTCATTCGTCAAATCAAACTTGATTCTTTCTCTATCTCCACACTCTAATTATTTCTTCCCGAAGAGATGAAACAATGCAAAGAAAAGGTTTTGTCATTCACAATTTTTATCTCCACCCCTAAACCAAGGTATTCTTCCCCCTTTCCCTCTCCCCTCTCCCCTCTCCCCTCAAAAAGGAAAAAAACCTACATATTTATCCCAAACCTATATTTTTTTCCCAATCCAATTTGTTTGTTTGTTTTTTTTTTTAAAGATCAAATTAGACTAGGTTGAATGAAATTAAAATCGGATCAAATTAGGTTCCAAGATCCATTGATCTGATCAGATCTGGATCATGAGACAAATTTTTGGATCACAGTGGCTTGGGGTAGATTCGATACCGAATTGATTCATTGCAACTTTAACCCACAACCCCTTACCTGGTTTGGAAGACATAAACCGCTAGTGTCTAGTGATTTACCCTTTCATTAAAAAATTACTTTATTTATTTATTTTTACAATTAATTAAAATATTAACCCATCTATTTCATCGAGATACAAATAAATACATTTACGGTTATGTGTGCACCTCCACGTTAGAAATGTAAGAGTCGTACTAATCTCAACTCAGCATTAGTGTAAAAAAATACCTAGTAGATTTGGGTTTCTCTTTCCCAAATTCAAAAAAAAAAAAAAAAAAACTCTGGTAGAGGCAAACGAATCTCTTTCTTCTCCGAAGACTAGAAGGTTTTCTCTCTCTCCATCACTAGATTTAGATTCTACTTTACAGAAAAGACAACACTCAACCACCTAACAACTCTACTTTTTGATCCAGGTTTCCTTTTTATCCTATTTTTAGTTCTCCCCCCCACCCCATTCCACCCCACACCCACCCACCCACCACACACACTTAGAGATGAGCCATCGAAACCTTTTTTCTTCAAGGGACGACGCGACCCGACACTTTTATCTGCTTTTCGTTCTCTTTCTCATTCTTTAGCCTCCAATTCATCAATAATGATCAAGATCTGTATTTTTCAAGTTCCAATCTTCAAAGACCATTGATCCTCAAAGCATATTTGACTACATGTAAGTAAAAACTCAGTAAACAGAACTAAAACGAAAGTCTTACAAGTAATATTGATTGTTTCTTCTAATAATGAAGTTAATTCTGATGGATTTGGATTCGGTTTTAATTTATATCTGATTATTATTGGAGAGAAGCGCAAATCGCCTTCTTTTATTACTGTTTTTCTTTATCTTTCTTTCGAGGAAGAAAAACTGTTTCTTTTTGTTTGATTCTGATCTTCCAAATAAGTGACCACATTTTTTTTCCAAAGAAAAGTATGCAAAATCAGACCGTTTGGTAGATCTCTCTCTCTCTCTTTCTCTTCAGATACTTCTGAGAATCTGAGCTCACCTTTTGTTATGTTCTTCGAGAGAGTTTGAGCTTTTTCATGGTAGATTCGATTGAAGATGATGATAGTAGAAACCACCAACAAGCGAGAGACTGAGATGATGCCGAGAAGATTTGTTGACGTGTGGTTTTTGTGGAGTCTCGTTCACTTATTGATGGTCGTGAGAATCGGCTAAAATTTCTGAATGAATTAACTGCCGAAAAGAGTTTTAACTCTAACCAAACAACCAAGTTTGAAAATTAGGAACGCGTTCAATACATTGGGGCCTTCACACGGCTTTTCCAAACACTCTATTAGAGAGTCCAATAAGGATTGAAATGTTAGTAATACATAAGGTTGGGTTATGATATATTAAGGTTAACATGCATAACCTGTGAACACAATATGATTATAACATACTTAACCTGTGTACACTAGATCAATATGACGTACTAATGACATTATAATTATCAATACAAGTTGTTTTAATAATTAGATTAGGTGGGTCCACACGATAAGATTCAAATCCGAATCCATTAACTTGACAGTTTAGATGCTAATGATTTCCAACTAAAATGTATCTCTCAAACAAAAATCAGAAAAATACCTATAGATTGTTAGTCTGTGTCATACATCGATGGTTGTTGGTCCTCGTTTGACGATAAAATCGGCGATCAGAAACAAATCTCTCTTTTTTGCATTTTAGGGTTTGAGAAACCCTTTCTCCATTAGAGTTGAGTCGATTTTTAGAGAAGGATAACAATTAGAATTGGATTTAAAATTTAGGGGTATTATTGACATTTCAATCCTTATGGGACTATCTAAGTCTCTCTTTCTCTCTCCATCACTTGCTTGCGGTAGTTAGATTTGCTTGTCCTTAAGAGTCAAGTCAAGGAACTAAAGATTGTTCCCATAATATTTTGGGGAGAATCTCCTATCTTTTAGTACCTCTCTCTCTATGTATTTATACAAGTAAAACCCTAGGATCCCCTTTTTATCCTCTTTTCAATTGTGTCCTTTTCTATTTTAGTAGGTTGTTTTGATTATGAACATTTTTAATTGATATCATTGTCTTGTTCAACCCATTCCTTTTCGGGATTTTCCTTTAATAAAAATTCCTACTCCGTTATTCACACCCAATCATCAATTTTGTTGGGATTTGGGTTGCCTAAGCCATTCTACCACGTAATCTTGACCCGATATTCCCCCTACCAATCGAAACCTGAGCTCATGGTTGGTTTACCACTGTGCTTACCCTCGGATCTTCATACTAAACCCGAATTCCTAGGTACCACTTGTCGTCCCTTGTTACCCAACGAAAAATAACCTCCACACTCTTCATATCTGTTTCAGTTGTTATTTTAGTGTCATGGACCTCATTATTATTATTTTTTAAGTTGAACCATAAACTTGTCCTAATTTTACTCTCATTTGCACTAATCGACCTGAGCTATTATTATCAAGGTTTACAATCTCATCTCAAGGCAATGTTTTGTTCAAGAAAATCTAAGACCATTTTAGATGAGAGATTTTGAGAGAAGAATCTGAGACTATCTTAACTAAAGATACTACTCAGAGATGGTATAAAACTTTAAACCATTTTGTTATTGAGGCTTAAAATCTTGTCTTGAGGCAATGTTTTGGACAAGAGAAAATCAAGATTGTCTTTACCGAAACTTCCCATGATAATTAGAAACTTTTTTTTTTTTATATAAATAAAACGATTTCAATAAAAATGAACAGATGAGGGAGGTCAAGACGACCAAATCTATAAACAGGGAACAAAAATGGAGTAGCCACTACTCAGGAACAATACTACAATCCCAGTCCCGTCTAAGAATTTAGTAACATTGAATGTTTTGAGGTTGATGTTTTGTTCCAATCTTTGTCAATATTAGAGTGATTGTAACGGGAAGATTGATTAAAGAAGTTTAGTTATACAGTTTTGAAGTATAAATTTATGTTGGAGTTTTATGATCGGGTCTCAAATTGTCCAGTTATGAATTACTTGATCTAGTTTTGACTGGGTGAATCGGGCTAGTTATATATTTTAATTACAATAGTCAAGATATGTTGAAAAATGTTTAATTATTATAGATTAAGATGTATAAATAGAATATTGTCGGTCTTGACATTCGCTTTTATAATCAATTTGGACCTGAGTTAGTTTTGACTTGAAGAGTTACTTACATGAAGAGAGCTTTAGAAACCTTAGCCCCCTCTCTAAGTTCTTGAATTGAGCTGAGCTCTACATCACCCATCATGATTTACAATCTTGGTTTGTAGTTTCTTATCTTATTATTCTCAAGTTTGATTGATTTTATTCCTATTTGCATCAGTTATGGAGCAGTGGCTAAGTATTTGATCGGAATGGTTGTGTTTATGGGTTTCATACTTGTATTCCATGGAAGACGATTACACGTCAAAGGAGATTAATTAACCTGAAGCAGAACTTTGCAGTCTATAATATGTCCATCTGTTTTGTGGTGCCTCATTAGAAAAGTCTCATCATACATTTCCTTCTATATGAGGGACCCATGCTTCCCTGTTCAAATACAATTTTCTTTCTTTTTTTATTTATTTTTTTTTTTAAATTATTATAAGAATACCGAGAATTAATTTTACGACCTTGAGAAAAATTATCATTGAGATAAGTATTAATGGGACGTGTATAAATCTTGACGATAGAATTTTGCATTTACACGTTTGGGGTTATATGTTTTTTCTTGAGCCAACAAAATTCAACCCTCTTACGTATATATGATCCAATAAGTCCGCAAAGAGAGAGATACATAATTGTCGGTGTCAACTAACTTAGTTGGTTTACAGAATATGATGATGAAAATATTGACATTGGTAGAGGATGCACGTCTAATACGATACCAAATGAAGTTGATGATGAATTGATTGCTGATATGGATATTGTACCAGATGAGATTGCTCACTAGATTTATAATGCTGTATATACATGATAATGTAAAATTTTATTTAATTATTTATTATTTATTTGATAGATATTAAGTATGTTAGTACAGAAAAAATGAAATGAAAATTTACTTTTTATTTTTTAATATTAAATCTTATGTTTATACTTATGTTAACATATTATTACTTATATCAGATAAATATATATATATTTTTAAATATCATTTTTAATTTCATCCAGCAAATTTTAGATAACAGGTTACTAAACAGTTTAACATCTTGATAACATAATTATACAGCATGTTACCAAATAGTATACTCAATTCCGTAAGTTACTTCATTAACATCGATATCAATTTTCTCTCAATTTTAGCAACTTAATTCAACATCAACAATTTTATATATAACTTTTTCAAATAAAGTATAAAACTCTCTCTCTCTCTCGCTCACTTGCTCGCGGTAGTCGGGTTTGCTTGTCTTCAAGAGTCAAGTCAGGGAATTAAGAACTGTTCTCATAATATTTTGGCGGGAATTTAACTGAATAGTGAAAGAGAGAGACACAGAGGTTTAGTTAGTGATGGTTAATGTTGGCGATGGATATGTGGTGGGGCCCACTACATCTTCCTTCTCCACCTCACAGCCTGCCGTAGGGAGGCGGTTCTCTCTCGCTGCGCAACCGGAGATCATGAGAGCTGCCGAGAAGGACGACCAGTACGCCTCTTTCGTTTACGACGCATGTCGTGATGCCTTTAGCCATTTATTTGGTTAGTTTTGATTTAAATTCTAATTTTAGGCATAGGGTTTTGTTGGTTAGTTTGATTGGGTTTGGTTTTTTCTTTTTAATCGTTAATTAGTTGTTTTTTTTGTTTGTTTGTTGAATTTGGCTCAAAGCTTCGTATGGAACAATCTTATTTACCTGAAGCTGGAATTAGAGTTAGGGTTTCAATATTTTATTGCCTTTCGATAATGTTCTTAGCAATCTAAAAGAGTCATCACAATTCACAGCGAATACGAGTAAAATTCTTGAAGTGCATTGAAATAAAATGGGTTTATATGCTTTTTCAAGAAACCCACTTTTCGTGATGCTAGTTAGTGGTGGATATTCACAAAATTTGATTTTTATACTATTTCTTGCTTACCCATTTTGAATTTTTATTAGAATTAATTATGACCATATTTTAATTTGTCTTTTGAGGACTTTAATTAAATTTTGCACTTAGGAATCAATTTGCCAACTGATTCGGCGCAAATGGGTGTCATCGGAAATTTTCAATTGATTGGGTTTATTTGTTTCTCTCTGAGGTTACGATTGAAGTTTGGATATGAGAATTCATTGAAAACAGGTTAAATTTCTTGCTTAAGAGAAAATTTTGGATTGCTGCAAGCCTGCAAGTGATATCTATCTTAAATTTAAAATGCTTTTTCTGAGCCTTTGTACTTTTGGTGTGTACTTTTAAATTCTATCTTGCCTGTGACACGGCTTTCATATATAGCAGCTGAGGTGGTTGGGTCAATTTTCAACTCAGTTGACATATGCCACGTGGAAGAAAGACGAATTTTTCATTTTTCCCTTTTTTTTTTTTCCTTGTAAAATATCAGAATTCAATAGACGTAATTATTCGTAGGGAAAAAGTGCTATATGTAGTAGAGTGAATGTTATGTGGACTAGGAGGTTATTGTCCATTTGGCAATTCAGATAAATTTGTTCAGATAGATGGTTCAGTTTTTCCATGTCACAACACATGGCAAGAAAACCTTATTTTAACATGTAATAATGAAGTCTCTGACCGGTACCCAGTCTCTCTCTCTCTCTCTAATATATATATATATATATATATATATATACAATGAGAATACTTTATATTGTTTGGTTCTGATAATGTTTGCCTTTACTTACATGTACATGAGTTGCTGTAGCTTACCAAAGTGAGGTTAGTCTTTTGAACTGCTTTGGTACCTAGTATTTCTTCTGCATTTTTATGTTCCATGATAGAGCTATAACTTTTAATTGCTGTCAGATCCGATTCTTTAGTATGTATTTTACAATGGGATCAACCTCTCATTGCATGTATTCGGGCTTATGAGAGGCATAGTATTTTTGTTTTCTTCATTTTGCAGACCAAACTGTTGGGTCAGATGCTTTATTATGTATTGACAATATGTTCGGGGCAACAAACACTTGGGGAAGAATATTGTGAAATTACACAGGTCCGTATCCTTTAATTAATTAATTTATGTATTTTTGTAGTTTTTTAAAATCTAGAACTAGGGCACTAACTTTCGTTGAAGTGTTCTGCAAATGGAATACAATTTGGTCAAGTAAATAAGTCTCTCCTCTTTTGTGTTCAACAGTTTAGAGGACAAGAACATCATTTTCTTGAGAAATGCTTGTTACAAAAAATTAGTGGAATACCCTTATTTATTTGATTTTAAAATCTAGTGTTTTTACTGTGCCAACCGTTTCCCTCCAGCAGTCTAAGGACTTCAATAATAGACAGTTTCTTGAAATATTATACATCATTCATATTATAAACATACTTGTCCTGATGCCCTTGTGTACTGCATAAGAAATGCTATTTGAATTCTTACTTGAGATTAAAAGGGTATCTTTGTCAAGAAAGTTTACCATTCCATTGCATTCTGATACTTAGAATTGATCTTGCAGGTTGCAGGTCCTTATGAGATTCCTCCAACACCAGCAAGGTGCGCTCTCTTCATTTTGTTCCAGACAACAGTTCCTTATCTTGCAGAAAGAATAAGGTTCTTTCACCTCTTTTTAAAATAGGTGCTTAAATGTTCAGTTTTGGTATGTGTATCCTTATTTCCATATCTGGTCAATGGATTTTTTTTCCAGTATATGCTTTTGGATTTAAAAAAATCCCATCAAAAGTGGTTTTCTTACTTTGGAGAATGTTATAATCCAAGGTATCACTTCAGTTAATTTTCGTTCCTTGTGAAAATCTAGTGGTGAGTTGGTCTTGTCGTGTTCTATCCATTGTTACTTTGCATGAGAGGTGTGGGCTTATTTCTCGCTTCAATTTCACAATTCTCAGTGTTTTTCCAGCTCCATTCATTCCTTATTTTAGAGTTTGCAATCTTGGGCCTTTTGGGGGATGGAAAGTATACAATGGTACCTTTTTTTTTCGGCGGTTTGTTGGGTATTTTTGAAGGGATGGAGCAATCGATCCCGGGTGTTTAGTGTTTTGGGGTTGATCTTTTTCTGGTATAAATTGTTTGAAGAGATCGTTGTGTACTTAATATTTCCTTGTACTCAAATGGTCATCTTGACCATCATTTATTTTCATCAATACATCTCTTTTCGAAAAAAAAATACAAATTTGAACTGATTATTGATAGGGGATTTGAACCTGTCTGAAATTTCTCTTTCTATGGGGTATTCTGATATAGTGAAGTGGGAAAGTTTTATTCTGGGGTACCACAATTATTAACTCAGTTGAAAAAGATGGGGCTGCACCCAAATAATTGGGTATCTATCAACACCACTAATTTTATAACACTTATCTTTTGTATTATAATGTTTTTCCCCAAGTTTTTCATTTGAACTGGTTATTATTTCATCGGAAAAAGTTTGAATTGTTTCTGTTTGGCAGTGCTAGAGTGGCTGCACGTGGGATCATCCTTGCTGATTCACAGTCTGATGAGTTGTATGGAAACAATGTTCATGGAAGTAATCAAGTTCAATCTTCTATTACTACTGAAAGCCCATCTTCCTCTGCAACAGGGGTATCTATATCATACCTTTCAAGGTTGAAGCTGAAACTCTATGGACTGTGGTTGTATGCTGTGCAGAAATGGCCTACTGTATGCCACACACCTTTCTGGATATATTTCTGATTTCTCCATCCCATTTTTCAGTTCCTGGAAGCATGCTTTATTGCTTGTTAATTCCTTTTTCTAAGCAAATGAATTGAATGTAGGTCTTTTGGTAGAGTGAACTACAACTCTTTTTCTTTGTTGAACGTTACCTGATCATTACATGGTAGACTGTTTTCGACTTTCAACTAATTTCTTCTCGTTCTTACTGTTTAGGTGCTTCCGTTAGCTCGCGAGCTTTTACAATTGGTTTTCCGTACCAACCTCATGTTCTTTTACTTTGAAGGTGATTCCTAGTTTTTGAAAGTCCACACATTTATAATGGAAGTTCTAGTGTCATGAGCTTGAGGGAAAATGTTGGTTGACTGATCCAACTTCGTATGATATTTATGTGGTGTCACAAATTGTCTATTCTTACTATTGGTCTTATGTTGTTTATTTTTATCGAATTATGACGTGGCACGGATTTTCTTCAGTCCAAGTAACATAGGTTAAGCCTAGTTTGTATTTATTCTTTGTGCGGGTTCCTTTGGTTTTCTCAAGCCCTAAGGATAGTCTTTCTATTTCTCCTTTTTCATCTCTTTAATGAAATATTTTATCTATCAAAAAAATTTAAAAATCTTTTACACCATCTGTATCATGCAGGACTGTATTATCATATATCAAAACGTGCTGCTGGTGTTCGTTATGTGTTCATTGGAAAGCCATTGAATCAACGGCCTAGGTACATAGCAGTAAAAAAAGAAATTTTATTAATAGTTTTATGTATTTCAAAATTTCAAGAGGACTTACTAAACCAAGAATTCCTTCTACAAATAGATTGCAAGTCAGCAACATTTGTTTTGGAAAATGATGTTAAAAATATTGCCTCCAAACATATTTTTGCCAGATGGCAAGTTATATTATCAATTTTTGATTTCAAAATAGATTATATAAAAGGAGAAGCTAATTCTATCCCAAATTTTCTTACCAGAGAATTTTTACAAGGCAAAAAAGATGGCAGGTAATTCAAGCTCTTCTTTGTCAAAACCCAAGTCTAAAAGTTCTTATGCAATACCACCTCCAGTTCCCCAAATTCAAAAAATCACTCCAAAAAATCCTTCACAATTTAGTTCGTGCAGTAATCTTTTCAATAAATTCCAAGTGTTAGGAACCACTAGTCCAGTAAAATCCTATGCTCAAACAATAACTGGTTCTTCCTCTCAGAATACATCAGAAATCGAGCACACTCCCACTTTCTCTTTAAAACCCCAGCATATTTATAAACCCAATTTGGCTTCAATAATGGCTGTAGAATCTGAACTTGAAAAATTATGTCCAAAAGCTTTTGCTCAGACAGTTTTTATAAAACCAAATCAATTCATCTCTTCAATTCCAACAAAAACCCAAAATTTTTATGAATTTATCCTTGTTGATACAGACTCTGCTTTAACTACCCATGTTTCAGATAAGAATGATCCCAATAGAATTTCATATTCCAAGTGCCAGATCTTAAAAGTACTCACCCTTACCACTTGGGGACAAAATCCAAACACCATGAAAAGATTTTCTCAAACATTCAATCCACAGTTCTACAATTATTGGGATTACCAAAAAGTCTGGTTTAACACCTTCACATTTCAAAATGAGCAGTACAACCATTCCTGGTTTTTCCTATTTAATGACCAATTGAAAGTACAATTTCCTATTTGGTTTATCGATTGGTGGAACCAATATAGACCAGTTCCAGCCATCCTACCTGTACCAGTTCATGAAGGGTTCCAATTTTTTATACAAAACTTTTCTGCTCCAGACAATCTTTCAAAAATTCCAAATCTATTAATTTTCTTTGCTCAATTTTCCCTTGCATGGATCTCCTGTTGGGAGTATTGCATAGGGTCCATATCCCAATTTCAACCAAATCCATTCTTAGTAAGAAAATTTAAAGTAAAATGGTGGGCAAACTTACGTTTTGATAAAATCACTAAAGCAGGAGTTACTTCATGGCTTCATAGCCATCCCCAGCAATCAAGAATTACAGCACCCAGTTCTACAGAATTTCCATTGTCCAAATCACAAATCCAATCCAAACTAGCGGGGGCCACTACCAAAGTAGAAATGAGAAAACATTTGCTGGAAGCTCTTTTACAAGTGGAAGAAGAAGAACCAGAAGTCCTTGAAGATTTTACCCCACTCAATGAAGACGACTATGAAGGAATTTTTCCTTCTTGTCACCTTCCTCAAAATAATTGATAAGCATGCAATCCAAGTCACCAGATCAGGATCTAGTCAACTTCAACATAACTCCAAAAATATCAGAGAAGGCAATGTAATTCCACAGTAAAAATGTTCCAAGTGTTCTAGATAAAATGTTTATTTTACCGCCATCATGCACTAGCAACAACTTTGTAAGTCTTTTGGGTCTAGTAAAAGATAGAGTCGAATCTTTAGTGGGAAACCACCCAAAGGCAGCCGTCCATGTGCTGTTAAAGGTTCTTTAATTAATTCTCCAGTAGTCCTTATCAAAAATAGTTTTGAAGACCCTCCTATCCATTTAGACCAAACACCTGTAATCCTTATCAAAAACAGTTTCGAAGACCTTCCAATCCATTCAGACCAAACACCTGTACCAAAACTATTCGGAATCCAAAATTTAATTTCAAATCCGAGACCTTTAAAAAGAGAAGAAATCTTCCTTAGGAAGGCATCGATCGAATTCTCCAACCTTCATTCTTCAACTTTCATTTCCAACTTTCCAACTTTCACTCTCCAACTTTCTTCCAGAGCAATCAAACTTCCATTCTACCTATTTTCAATCTAATCCTTTGACCAAATTCTTCTCCACTCTCAACCAATCCTTTCAATTTACTCCATCAACCAATCTTCAAAAGTCTAAAGAACTACTTGGTAATATTGCTTTTTCTCTAATATGATTTTCTTTTCAATATTATAATATTTATTTATGTTTATTTCCTTTTCAAAGATTGTTAAATATAATTGTGTTTTATTAAAAGTTCTAATTTCATGCCTAGATATAATTTTGATATAGAAGAAAGATATCAATTATCAAGACCAAGTTTTCTCTCTTAAATTTATAATCTAAATTAGACCTAGGAATAATGAAAAAGAAATATTACCAAGTAGTTCTTTAGACTTTTGAAGATTGGTTGATGGAGTAAATTGAAAGGATTGGTTGAGGGTGGAGAAGAATTTGGTCAAAGGATTAGATTGAAAATAGGTAGGATGGAAGTTTGATTGCTCTGGAAGAGTATTAGGGAATTCTTAAGTGAAAGTTGGAAAATTGGAAATGAAAGTTGAAGAATGAAAGTTGGAGAATTCGATCGATGCTTTCCTAAGGAAGATTTCTTATCTTTTTAACGGTCTTGGATTTGAAATTAAATTCTGGATTCCGAATAGTTTTGGTACAGGTGTTTGGCTTGAATGAATTGGAAGGTCTTCAAAATTGTTTTTGATAAGGATTACAAGTGTTTGGTCTAAATGGATAGGAGGGTCTTCGAAACTGTTTTTGATAAGGATTATAGGTGTTTGGTCTAAATGGATAGGAGGTGCTTTGAAACTGTTTTTGATAAGGACTACTGGAGAATTAATTAAAGAATCTTTAACAGCACATGGACGGCTGCCTTTGAGTGGTTTCCCACTAAAGATTCGACTCTATCTTTTACTAGACCCAAAAGACTTACAAAGCTGTTGTTAGTGCATGACAGCTGTAAAATAAACATTTTATCTAGAACACTTGGAACCTTTTTATTGTGGAATTGGATTGCCTTCTCTGATATTTTTGGAGTTATGTTGAAGTTGATTGGATCCTGATCTGGTGACTTGGATTGCATACTTATCAATTATTTTGAGGAAGGTGACAAGAAGGAAAGATTCCTTCACAGTCGTCTCCATTGAGTGGAGTAAAATCTTTAAGGTTTTCTGGTTCTTGTGAAAGAGCTTCCAACAAATGCTTTCTTATTTTAGCTTTGGTAGTGGCCCCTGCTAGTTTGGATTGGATTTGTTATTTGGACAATGGAAATTTTGTAGAATTGGGTGCTGTAATTCTTGATTGTTGAGGATGGCTATGAAGCCATGAAGTAACTCCTACTTTAGTGGTTTTATCAAAACGTAAGTTTGCCCACCATTTTACTTTAAATTTCTTGCTAAGAATGGATTTGGTTGAAATTGGGATATGGACCCTATGCAGTACTCCCAACAGGAGATTCATGCAAGGGAAAATTGAGTAAAAAAAATTAATAGATTTGGAATTTTTGAAAGATTGTCTGGAGCAGAAAAGTTTTGTATAAAAAATTGGAAGCCTTCATGAACTGGTACAGGTAGGATGGCTGGAACTGGTCTATATTGGTTCCACCAATCGATAAACCAAATAGGAAATTGTACTTTCAATTGATCGTTGAATAGGAAAAATCAGGAATGGTTGTAGTGCTCATTTTGAAATGTGAAGGTGTTAACCAGGCTTTTTGGTAATCCCAATAATTGTAGAACTGTGGATTGAATGTTTGAGAAAATCTTTGCATGGTGTTTGGATTTTGTCCCCAAGTGGTAAGGGTGAGTACTTTTAAGATCTATCACTTGGAATATGAAATTCTATTGGGATCATTCTTATCTGGAACATGGGTAATTAAAGCAGAGTCTGTAACAACAAGGATAAATTCATAAAATTTTTGGGTTTTTGTTGGATTTGAAGAGATGAATTGATTTGGTTTTATAAAAAGGTCAATTTTTTTTAGCATTCTTGATAACTAACTGTTTTCAACAGATTTTTTACTGACAGAGAATGATGTTCCTATCCTATATTTCTCACTTTGGTACTCCTTTTTTGTACAATATTTGTTTAGATTGTAGGTTTGTAAGTTTGCTTACCAGTATCAGCATGTTATGTCATCCTAATTATGCTTCTTACTCAGCATCTGTCTTACATGTATATATCTTTGGCTTCTCCATATAGTTTTTGGAACTTGCGTGAGCAATCCTTGGTATTAAAGCTTGGCTATTTTTATGCTTTTATTTTGAAATGCTTGGTGTTTCTGGGTTCACCCAACAACATCATCCTTCTCACATAGTCCGTAGCTGGAATTTTTAGCTTTTAAGGTTGGTATTCAGATATTCTGCCTACCAGGTACAAAAGGTGACAGCATGTTCTGAAAATGTGCTCTTTCTAACTATCCAATCTAGATATCATAACGGGGCATTGCTAGTGGTTGGATTCTAGGTTGTGTTTTCATTAAAAACTTCTCAAGAACTCCCTTGATATCTGAATACTCTCTTGCTTATTATTATATACTTAGATGTTCTTTGAGTGCTTTTCTCTCGCGTGTTTATTGCAAGCTTAATACTTTACAAGTGCTTGGTTTTTGTCTGGAGCTCATACCACTTGTGGCACCTTAACAAGATATGCTTTACTTATGATAAGTTTAAGAATTGTATTAAAAGAGGAAAATTGCTTATGATTGTTTTCTGAAACAGATACCAAATACTGGGAGTGTTCCTTTTAATCCAACTGTGTATCATTACTGCTGAAGGGCTGAGGCATAGCAATTTAGCATCTATTGCAAGTTCAGTGCATCAGACATCAATTGGAACCAACCAGACATCAGCAGGTTATCCATCGTAAACTCGTTTCTTAACCATCCTAACACATTTATGGTAGATATAAATAGTTTGGGAAATTATAATAAATGAAAAGGAAGTAAACATTTCCTTGGGTTTACTCGTTTCTAGTTTTATTGTTCCCTCAACACCATCATATTGCCTATTTTCATTCGGTGAACTTGTTTCTTGATAGCTCAACTTTCAGCTCCTTAAATCATATATAGCGCTGGTCTCATTGTTGTGTTGTAAAATTTCTCTTAAATTTGGTCAGTATATGCTGTCTGATCAAACAAATTCAAGTAGGAACTATTAGAAAGAGGGTGACTTAAACATATTTTATTTTTTGTTAGGAAAGAAACTTTTCTTATTTTATGAAGATCTTTTATTTCTCACTAATCAACCAAAGAAAAGCAAGAAGATAAACTTCACCAGTCCTATTTTATCTCAATGCTTACTTTTATTTATTCTATGTTATGCCAATAACCAGTTTGCTCTCCTTCATTTATGGGCTCACAGGACGAGGCTTGCCTGTTCTGAATGAAGAAGGCAATCTGATCACTTCCGATTCTAATCTTGACAAGGGCAGTTGGGCCAGCGATCCCGTGGTTGTCTCAGAGGTCTCTATTTCTTTAATCTCATCTGATGGTTTATTGATATCTTTTGGTTTCTTGTCAAACTATTTTGTGGTGTTGTGTTGGGTGTGGGTATCAAAAGTATTACTGATGTAGTCAGAAACAAAGCTTATGTGTCAGTATAAAAGGTGGTATTTCATAATCTTTGGAAACCGAGTACACCATCAATCCATTAGGTCCAAAATCTGAACAAAAGGGACCAAGACATGGATCTGTAATATTTAGTAAAATGGATTCCAGATGCCAAAATGTTGATTCTGTACTGTTTTGATTTCAGACCCAAGCAAGAAGTGTGATCAACAAATGTACCCTCTGTCTTAGTACGCACCAGCACCCAACTGCCACCCTTGTGGTCGCAACTTCTGTTAGTACCGTCCCTCTCCCCTCTCAAACAACTGTTATATCTCACTGGCTTTTTTATATGATCCTTATTGGGTTTCTATATATATTTCTTTGGTTCTACTTGCAGGAACTGCATTATGGAGTGGTGCAATGAAAAACCCGAATGCCCTCTGTCGTACTCCTGTAACTCACTCAAGTTTAGTTTGTATATATCATTCCGACTTTTGATGCCATTTATATGGTCGTCTACAAATTGATGATTAATAATTGGCACATTCACGCTGATGATCACTAACCACTCTTGCTTGCTTAGCAAAAGAAAAAAATATCTTTTAACAGATGACGTAGTTCGCAGTAATTTATTCTGAGAGGGATAGAGATATGGACTGTATGACCGATCTTACCAGTATAATTGTTGAGATGGATTTGCGTCAATTGGTGGCATTATTCTTGGCACTATAAAATAATAAACAGATTTCATTGTGTTTCTGTGTGTACCCTCGCAACCATTAAGAGCAATGATATTGGAATTTTAAGACGAATCGATGCAACTCTGGTTAGAAGAATTGCTCTGCTATTATATGTTGGGTTTATTTGTTAAGCATGAGCTTTGATAAGTGAATGATACTTGTCAGCTCAGGTGGGTTGTTTGTCCGTTAATGATCCTAGGAATTTGTATTGCGAAGCTTGATGATCAACCAATATTCTGGTGCTTCAGGTGACACTAGGATTTTATTTCATATTGAAGTGAATTCTTAACAAACATTGAAGCGGCCCTCTTCAACCACCAAAGGCCAAAAAGAGTCGGTTTCATCCAACTCTCACGTTTAACTTTGTTTGTTTACAAGGTTAAAGAGATAAGTAGAAAAATCCTTTATTAAGTTGTTTTAGAAGTTTAAAAATCTTCATTTAGTATCAATGAGTCATCACTATTATCATAATAGACGTTGAAAATCTCATGTAAGTTAAGAGAGAGGAGTTATCATAAGTTATTTATTTATGTATAAAAAAAGGAAAAATTACTAAAAGAGAGTTAAATATTTTAATATTTATAAAAAAATAAAATGATTTCATCAAAAAACAATTTATTTTAGTATCTCACCAGACTGTCCAGTGTTTTATACATTGTTTTACCAAAAATGCCCTCCAAAAAATTAAAACGTTGAACTGTCCAGCGTTTTAATGAGGGTTGGCAATGATCCGTGTCATTGAGAATATCATTTCAATTGTTCAAAAAAATAGATTATGTATGATGTGCCATGATCCTTGATAGACACAACAAGATGATCTGTTCTAATTTTATTATAGTCATGGGAAGTCCAAATTAAATGTTGGAAGCTTTTGCCTCCTTTGAATGGTTGTGTGCGAAAGTTCCGTGTGTGTGTTTTTTCCTTTCCTAATTTTAGATGACATTATTCAATTTGCATTCTATACCATGACAATTTGATTTCTGCATATGATCACACAACATGTATTTATTTATTTTGTCACATATTTATTTATATTGGAGGGAATTTTTGTTTTTGATGGGTAAGCTGGACTTGAACCCACAACCTTAAAGTTGTTTTGCAATGTGTCAAACCAACTGAGCTATGTGTCTAAGCCCATATTGGAACGAATTTCTTGTTCATTACAGTTAGATTGTAATTTCCTTGTTGATTGCTTCTTTCTCTTAAAATCATTTTTTTACGGATCAAAAACAAAAGTGAAGGACTCATATATTTGAATGAGCTGTGCAATCACAGAATTGTGTTTAATATTTTAAAAATAAAAATAAAGGTGATCCGGAAGTGGTAGGCATACTTCTGAGGTCAGTGGAGATTGTGGTTGGGGATTTAGTTCAGCCGTCAATCCTCAAGGCTTCTGTGGAAGGTTGCAACAAGGTCATCTGTTGTGCCACTGCTTACTCCACTATCACCGGACATCTCAACACTGTGGACCGGATAAGAGAAAAGTGTTCCAAGCCAGATCATCTTAGTTCTAGCTGACTGGGAGCCTTTCAAAGTTTGAGTCAGTCGCTATCTTCACTACTAAGAGCTGATTATAAAGGAGTGTACAACATTTCCAAAGCGCTAATGGTTTAATTACTGAACTATCTCTGTCTCCTCTTTTACTTAACTAGAACTAGTTGGTCCATTTGTCATTCCAAAACTGGTCTTGGAAAGGGCATTGACCTCAACTCCTTTTGTGTTACTGCAACTGCAGGGTATGTTTTTACTAGAGGAGGGTATGTGGAGCTGTCAAACGAGGCTTCACTTCCATTGGGTTGCACTCTTGACAGGTAGTAGACACTTGCTTGGGGCATGTGTTGTTGATAGCTTGACTGTTTTATCATTCATTGCATCCAATAAATTTTGTCACGCTTTCTGTTCTTCTGTTGTCTACTAACAACGTTAGATACGATGGTTTAGTTCTTGTTTTGAACGGTATATATATATATATACTAATGATAATAAATGATGGTTTAGGTGACCACTGAACCACAAAGATAGGGTAGGTTAGCCATGTGGCTTACAAATTGAACCCACCTGAAAAGTAAGTCTTCAAAAAAGACCCCTAAATTCCTCAGGCAACTTACACCCAAAAAAATGCAATACATAAAATGTTAATAAGAAGTTTATGAACCAATTGCTTCATTCCTTCAAACACTCGTCTATTCCTTTCCTTCTAAATGTCACCCAACACTAAATCTATATTTTACATCCTTACAAATTTCTCCATAGTTTTATATAATTGAACCTACATAAAGAAAGTGGTTACTTTGGGGTATTTATTACGCATCAATTTTAACTAGTATCTCATCTTATACCTTTTTAGTACCTTACTAAAGTAGTATTACTTATATTTCTTGTTGGTATTATTTATCGTAAAATCTTTAATTTTTGTGGTATTCTATAATTTAGTTTTTTTAACTTCATGCAGATGTTGGGTTTGTTGTGATGTGAGAAGTCTCTTTTGACTAGAAAAAATTACAAAATAAAAGAAGAAGTAGTTGTATTTTTTAATTTGACCAACAATATATCATCTACAAACACTACACACCTAGGGACTTATCCCTAAATAGTAACAATTAATACAACCATTACTAAAGGAAAAAATATGAATGGACTTGGAGTGTTCCCTGGTATAAACCTACCAACTGGAAACTAACTCCCATGTCTTTCCTCATATTCAAGGAGGTTTCACTTGTTGTATGTTGTTGCTGATGATATAGTATTGATTGATGAAACTATAGATGGAGTCAATGCGAGGACCTCAATTTCACAACAGAACTTCAAACCAAGGTTCGAAAGGGGATGATTGAAAAAATTTCAAATACCAAGGCTTGAGGTGAAGTTTGTAACCATCGATTCTTTTTTAGTTTTTGTGCTTTTTTACATTTTGTATATTTTAAACAAACTATATTTCTTTTCTTCTTTTAATTGTATCAAGTAACTTCTTGTTCTTACAAAGTGTCAACTAAGCTAAGTGGTAGATATGTGGAGTGTTGTTCCAACATCCTAGGTTCAAACCCCCTTGAACCCAGCTTCATTTGCTAACCACTAACCTTGTAGCTATTAAAAACATATCTTTGAATATGATCTGATGCAACATGCTTATAAAGGACAAAATTTTAAGAATTTTTGAATATGAGTTTTGGTGTTGGATTGCCAATTTGATAATCCATGTGGGGCCAAAGGACCCTTAGAGAGATTTGAAAACTTTCTTAGTTAGAGCAATTTCAACACAAATAGGCATAATGGTAGGCATATTATTTTAGAGAGCTATTTTGCATGTTCAAGGGTTTGGCACTCCAATCGTACTAGTCAAAATGACTCTTCTCAAATTCAGCTACAATAAACAACTGCCATAATTTTTTACAGTCATTAGGTAGAGAGAGAATCTCACTCTCTTCTTTTGTCTTTCCTACTTTCTCTCTCTAAAATATTTCAAAGTAGAGAACCTCAACCTGAGTGGATTGGAATGCTTTTGAAAGGTTTTGGCTTTGTAAGACGACAGTTGGGAAAGGATACAGGGTCCGAGCTGCTCTTACTCATGATAGCCTGATTCATAAAATTGGTTTGGTTTTTTTTTTTTGTTTTTTTAAAGTTTAAAATAAGGTTTGTTGAGTAATAAAATTACAGCAGAGGTCTACCCAGTAAATCTCTCCAAATAATAATGCTTCTTGACTGAAGGTCTAAAGTTGATAACCTAATTATTAATTAAACCAACTCTTCAGGGGTGCAATTCATAATACTTCTGAAAGTTAAATGAAACTTCAAAAAGTTTCTACAGAATTGTTTATTATTTCAACACTGGGGTACATATAGGTTCTTGTCTTTTTCCACAACTATTTTAATGCGGAGGGACCTAAAAGACATGACATCTCTCTCTCCTTTCTCAATTCTGAAAAAAAAAGAAGGATTTTGTATCGTGGGTTCAGTTCTAGGAGGTAAAATGTTTTCTTCTATATCAATTGATCTTGGTTCTTGCTGAAAACAGTGGTTATTGTTTTCTGCTCTACATTGCTTGTTCTTTTAGTACTTTTTTTTTTCTTTCAATTTTTTGTTTCAGTATTTTTGAAGAAAATATAGATTTTTAGATACTGGTTTTTGATGGGATTCATTTGAATTCAATCGAGTCTGGATTTTTATTCATTTTTTCTAGTCTTTTTATTTTTTGATCAATGGATGATGGCGAGAATTGAACCCAGGTCTATGGTATCATTCCCCATTAGACTTACCAACTAAGCTAGCTCGCAATTTTTCTTCTTCTTATCTAGTATTTCTTCTTCATTTGTAGATGTAAGTTTGTTTGTGTTTCTGACACTTTTTTCAAATTTTAAACAAAGTTTTTCATTTTGTTTTCTTGTCGTGCAACTGGGTTTTGAATAAAAGTGTTTCAATCAAATTGGGTCATGAATTTTAATTTTTTTAACGAGAGAGTTCTTAATTGGTGGGGGAAATTTTATTTTATTTATTTATTTTTGGCTGTTTTTGCAATGTAGATTAGTTTCTCAGGAGGAAATTTGATTTTAAGCTGATGGGTTTTGTTTGAGAAAAGAGGCAATTCAGATTTTTCTTTTAGGTGGTTTGTGGAGTGTTGGGGTGAGAGGTGGATTATTTGGAAAAAAAAATGATAAGGAATGGTGGTTTGTGCTGATTATGATGGTGAATATTTTATTGGATCTATCCATTCTATATGTGGATTTTGATGGGATATAATTTGAAGTAATTTTAATTTGAGGCTTTTGAGGGGTTTGTTATTTTTCCTTTCTTTATGATGATTTTTTTAAAATATTTTTTTATTATACATGTAATGCCTCATTGTTATGGACTCTGAGAACTTCATTCTCTTTCTAGTTTGTTCAAGTTTCTGATTTATTCAGACCTTTTAAGATCGTCTTGTAGGTTTCTAATCAGTTTAGTTTCAATGCCCATTAATTGAACAGTTTGGATTCACAAGTGAGTGGGCCATTTTATGATTCAAGGTGTGGAAGGCATCACCCATGATGATCCTATGGTGTGTCATATACGATTGACATATAGGACTTGAGTGATTAGACGATTTGGGTGGACAGTGAAGTGGAAATTTAAAATCTGAATATCTGTTGGAATTGTATTGGTCAGTAATAAATTCATGTTACTTGAAGCCGGTGTTTTGGACTCTGGCAGTACTGACGACCTCAACAAACTTTACGCTTTGCCTCTTACACAAATGGATCAGAGTACAAAACATTCCTTGAGTTATATTTTCACTCATTTCATCTTTATAGTACTTGTCTATCATTACTCAGATTTATCATTGTCATGATAAAGATTAATTAACTTTGTTGCACGTGAATTGTTGTGGGTGTGAAAAAATGAAGCAGTAAAGAGAACTGAAATCGCAACAAAAAACACGAGAATTTTCGTGGTTCAGCAGTGTGCCTAAAACCCAGGGATCAGATAAAAAATTACCTTTTTTATAGATAGATAAAAACAATTAGTATTTTCTTGCCTAAAACCCGGGGTTGCTAAACAAGTCCGTCTCCCCAAAAATAGAAAAAAAAAAAACTCTTAAGAAAATATTACATAATTGCCTTTTTAGTAACCCTAAAAAATTTGGTCTAGGAGCTCCGCCCCCTGCCCCCCTTGCAACTTAGGGTAACACCAACAGAATACAAGACATTTACATAACATGGGGCTTACTTTTGTGGGCTGTTCGTGTATCTCCCATGTCATGATCTTGATATTTTTTGCATTAAAATTCTATGCCAAGTTTGTCTGGCATGCTTATGCTTGAGTTTCTTAGTTGCTGCCCAGTTCAAGTTTGATGTCAAAGCCAGTGTTTTAGTGCCAATGCTGAAATCGGTGAGGCATCAGTTTAGTCAGAACTACCATTTGAAATCCATGAAGAATGGTATTCGGCATGGACTTGTGCATGTTCAGCATGAACATCTCCGTATGACTAATTAACTAATCTGTTATATGTTGGTACTCCTTATGTAGAACATCTGGCCCTAAGGAGAAAGAATTTGGTTTTGAGTAGCTTCAATTTCTTAATTCACTTTTCCTTCAGAATGATGAAATGTGATGTTGACGATTTATTCATCCTAAAGAACTTGGTTAACCTATTTTTAGAAATCTTATAGGAGTCGATGAGGAGATTTAGACTCACCAAGATTTATTTCATTTGGAGCTTCAGCTACAATTTAGAATGACCTAGGTCTATGCTAGACATGAAAAGGAACACATGTCATTATAGCTCTCAATTAGGATATGATTTCACTACTCTTCACTAAAGACATTGGGTTGCTGAGGTGCTTACGTGGAACACTTTCTTTCGTTGTCCCCTTCCCTTTCAAGGTTCTTATTCATGGTATCATGGCAGACCTATCTATATGGAACATTTAGGCTGTAGGGCTACGCTTTTCTCTTGAAAGCCTATTGCCTTTGAATTAAAGGCTTCTAGATACTTGGGTAGTTTCCTCAAGTGTTTATTCTGGTGTGGGTTTTAAGGTATGGTGGTTTTAGAGCCTCTATTTCTCTTTTTGTGGTTTTGCACTTTTCCCTTTTGTTCTTGGTAAAGACCATAGTTAATTTGACAACCTACCCCCCCTCAAAAAAAAAAAAAAAAAAAAAAGAGAGGTAGGGGGCGCTGTTTCCTGTGTATGAAAATTTCTTGTTACATCATGTTTGACAAATATTAAGGATTGCCCATGTACACGGGACTCTTTTGTGCATACTTGGCTTTCATTTTTTTGATGTGGGAGGATGCTAAAAGCGGTCTTGCTAAGGAGTTGTTATTTAGCACTTTGTTAGGAGCCATGGCTTTTCCATGGAATTTTTATTCTCTTTGACCTACGTTGTAATTGTTGGTGAGCTTCCTTAGTCTGTCGATATCTCCCTAGTTCCTCTAGCTTCTTCAGATGGCTAGAGTTAATGAGGGTCATCTGGACTGGGGTTAAGCTCCTGATCTGCAGAATACAGTTTTAAGATGTAAACTAGTTTATTTGCTTCTGTGCCCCCTTTTTGGTGAAAGAAGTGAAGGTAACTAGTCTTTCTCCTAATAGCAATATCCACTAAATGAATTCCTACACCCTTGTCCAGATATTCTATTGTTCAGGACATTCCTTACATGTCACTGGAAGTTCAAAAAATTTAAACTATTATGCATTCTTGTCATATAATTTGGAAATTTCAACTTTCATTTTCTGATAGTTTACATGTACAAAATTGGATCAGGAAAAGGACCGATGGTTGTGAAGAATTCAACTTTGAGTTGCTGAGAACTGATAGACACACACTCGCTGTTGGTGTTGCACAAAAGGCTAATGTATGCCTTCATAACATGAATTACACGAGATATACATAGAACAAAATAGATAGAGAATTTAAAAAAATATATATTTATTTTCATAATGATTATAAAAGGAGCCTTCTTGGTGTGACAGATGCTACTGTTGAGCTGGTGTAGGGTTTAAGAAAAAGGCATTGAATTTGTGAATTCAGTTTCAGATGAGGACTTCAATCTTTTGGGGCCGTCCGCTTGACATCTTTCAGTGTATATAGGTAGTATGATATGGGCAGCTTTCCATATTCACCAGGAATTCATTTCCATGTATGCACAGAGAATATGCCTTCTCTGAGAGCTTAGTGTTTCTGAGAGCTTGTTGAGCTTAACGTTTCTATTTGAATTTTGTGCAATGGCGGGTGGGTTTTTACGAGATAGTTGTGCAGATGAGTATCCTGCCCATTGAATAACAAATCGAAACCAAAATTCTATACCAAATCTTGTTTCTTGACAATTCTGATCTGGATTTATTTGTATTTTAACTGACAACTTGCTAGGCATTGTAATATATACATGCAAGAGAATATCAGGAGTCAATAACCATTTCGTAAATTATTCTACCTCGGCCAATGAACTCATTCACGAGCCATTGGTTATAGACTTGTACATGAATGATCCATCGTACTAGTTTGAATGACTTATTGTTAATTATACAATTATTAAATGGTGCGTTAGTCGAATATATTTCCTTCATAAATTGGTCATCTCTGATTTGTGCAAAAGATTCATTAAAACAGGAGAAACAGACTCAAATAACCAATTTAATTTAATTAATTAATTAATTAATAATAATAATAATTATTATTATTTTTTGTGTGGACAAACCACTTTTTCAAGATTAACTGGATGATAACTCATATTTAGTGGTACAGAAAAAAAAAAAAAAAAAATGAAGCAAACATTGTGAAATAAAAAGATTTCCATCCACTTAAAGACCATAGGAACCAAAACCTTTTTCACATGCACACAGGCACATAGACGGAAGAAACCTCCCTCCATGCTCAAAATATAGAGGGAAGCCTCTTTTACTCATCTCTTTGAAGAAGATAAGAAGGGAGGAACCAAACTCCCTCCCCTCCGTGGTCGGTGGTCTGTGCTCCGTATTTTAGGATTTTTTTTTTCTGTATCTTTGACAATAATCATGGAGGGAAGGGGAGGTGAGATGAGGGAGCTTGCATAGGACATAGTAACTTTTAAGCTTCGTCAATCTTAGCAAATAAAATGGTCTTACAGGGAGAAGGAGAGCAATGTTCTTGAGTGGTCTTTTTTCCTTCACTCATTTAACAGTCCCTCCACTACTACAGAATCCGATTAGATTTCCAGTGTGTTAGGAACCCATATTTATAACAGCTGTGAACTTCACAAAATTATTAAAAGCTAAAATGATGATCCGATAAGATAAGGTAGCTGAATTGGTTAGGCCCGTCTCTTGTTGAAAATTACATTATTTAATTGTCCTACTTAAAAATACAGAATATTCTTTTTGACCTATAAGGAGGAATTTGCCATGAGTGCCGAAGTTGTTATCTAATTAATCTATGGCACCACCCATGTGAACAAGTAAGATCATTGATTGTTGTAATTTGCATTGATTGTACACGTTCAAGGCTCTGCTTCAATGTCCTTGCAATTGAGGGCTTGGTTCGGCTTGCAAAGAACTCCTTTACCTCTGCTGCCTTCTCAAATGAAGAGAACTGAAACATGGAAAAAAGAAGTCTTCACATTACAAAAATTTATTTTCCATATTTTATCTTTCAATAAAAAAAAGGTAGAAGTGCAAACAGGAAATGTGACAAGGGTTTAATAACAGACAGGTGACGCAATGGCGCTGATGAAACGAGTTATCAGAAATCCAGAACCATAGGTCTTCATGATGTGATCCCAGTTATCCTGCATTTACAAGATGAGGTTAAGTCTGTCAGGATGGATTGAAATTTTGTGAGGACGGTATGAACATTTCACTGAATAGTTGGATCGTCTAATATGATATCTATATGGGGCTTATATGTGAGAAATTACATTGAATATTTCATTTTTAAGTTGGATCTTGGGTGCTTGTAATCTTTTTTTTTTCAAAATAAGACCAATACCTTGACTTGTGAAAATCATATATTTTAAAATGAATCAAGTTACCTCAGAAAACAACAAAAACTTAAAAGCTTCAAGAACAATATCAGGATCTGGACAGGATGTTAGAGAACCTACAGAACATGAAAAGTTGATTCTGTATCACAAATGGATATAATTAATTACTTTGTATCACTTCCACATAAATTGACATTACTTAGGATACGCGTTTTCTCCTGGCTTAGATCAGTCTCTCTATAAATTCTTAGAAGAGATTCATAACCCGATCTATTCAATGAGCTCACAGTCTGCATCACAGCAACATATGCTGCCTACAAAAATGTATTGTAAAACCACATCAATAAGTGAATGTTAATGGCTGAAGGAAAAAAAAACCCTAGTCCATTAGCACTTTTAATGCATCAACCTTTCTTGTGTTGGGAGGGACAAGTAGTATTTCTGTCATCCAAAAATGCATGAAAACGTCTAATTGCTTCATTTTGTATTACATCATGCCCAAAAACAACAAGAGCAGTCAAAACCTCCCCTCTTAACATTGCATCCAAGTGGTTCTCACCATTCTTTGGCTCCCAGCCTAATTTACTGTAGATAAAATCCAACATGAAGCCATTTAAAGAATGAAAACTGGAAAAAATAAATTTTACATCCAGTAGAGTATGGAAGAAACTAGCTGTCAGATTTAATACATGAATCTCACATTTTACAAAATGTCAACTGTTAGAA
>NW_028236830.1:0-60959 GCF_017979445.1 Akebia trifoliata
GCTCGGTCACGCAAAAAAATGTATTCTCTTAAGAAAAGTGTTATCCAAAAGGAAAATCTCCTATTAAAAGGTGTAGGGAACCAAGAAGCTGACGAGTTGAATATTCAAGATCATCGAGAAAAAAGATAAGCCTGCTAAGTCGAAAACCCGAAAAGGCGACTTAGGCAAAAGTTAGGGCATGACCATAGAAAAAGAAAGCTTGCTAGGTTGAAAACCTGAAAAGGCAACCTAAGCAAAAATCAGGGTATCTTTAGAAAAAGAAAAATAATGTCCGTTAGATTGAAAATCTGAAGAGGTGATCTAGGCAAAAATTAGGGCATCATCAAATTGGAGGAAAGGTCTCATCAAAAAAAAAAATTCAGAAGGAAGTTTGTGTAGAAATTAGGAAATGCAGAACCATTCAAGCCACAACATTCGATGAAAATAATGATGAAGTTGAAGAAACTCAGAAGTCATTTTGAACATTGTAGAATATTTAGTAGTATGTTTACTTGTTCAAGTGTTCGTCAAAGGAAAATGTAGAACCATCAACCACTTTGAAGAGAGATCTTCTATTCTAATAATTATCAAGATTTATTAAGTCCTGCTCAAGCATTTTTCAAAGAAAATTCGAAAGAAAATGATCAATCCCTTATTGCTCATATGATAATCTTAAGAGTCTTGAAAATTTAAAGGAATTTTGAATCTTCTGTTTGTCATATATCAGAGTCCATAGTTGCTCGTTCATATTTTTTAAGTGCAATCCATTTCATCAATTTCATAGTCAAATTCCAGTTGTAAGCCAACCCTAAAACTAGGGGCATTTTTTAGAATAACTGTGATTCCAAAGTTTTTATTTTTAATCACATGATAACATAAAATCTTACAAAAGCTTAAAAGTCCGATGAAGCCCAATGATAATTATGAATCCAAATGCATGATAAGTCAATAAAAGTCTAATCTTTCAAACTTTGAATTCGACAATACCGAGTCTTTAACTAATTCGAGTATGAGAAACGAGACTCCAATTTTTTTTGAATGAATTAATAGGATTATTTAACTTCCTATAAATCTGAACCCGAGAAATGTGGCTTAGTGAGTTTGAGTATGAAAAACGAGACTCCAACTTTTTTGAATCATAGAATGAATTAATAGGATTATTTAAGTTCATATAAATCTGAGCCTGAGAAACGTGATTTAGTGAGTTCGAGTCCGAGAAACGAGACTTCAACTTTTTTTTGAATCATAGAATGAATTAATAAGATTGTTTCAATTCCTATAAATCTAAGCCCGAAAAACGTGGCTTAGTAAGTTCGAGTCCAAGAAATGAGACTCCAACTTTTTTTTGAATCATAGAATGAATTAATATGATTTTTTAAGTTCCTATAAATCTGAGCTCGAGAAACGTGACTTAGTGAGTTCGAGTCCGAGAAATGAGACTCCAACTTTTTTTGAATCATAGAATGAATTAATAGGATTGTTTAAGTTTCTATAAATCTAAGTCTGAGAAACGTGGATTAGTAAGTTCGAGTCCAAGAAATGAGACTCCAACTTTTTTTGAATCATAGAATGAATTAACAAAATTGTTTAAGTTCTTGTAAACCTTAGCCTGAGAAGCGTGGCTCTAATAAGTTCGAGTCCGAGAAACGAGACTCCAATTTTTTTGAATCATAGAATGAATTAACATGATTGTTTAAGTTCCTTAACCCGAGAAGTGTGGCTACAATAGGCTCGAGTCCGATAAACGAGACTCAAACTTTTTCGAACTCTAAAAGAGAATTTCAAATAGGATTTAACGAAGTTCCTACAATGTTATGACTCCAATTACCTCAATGTTCAACCTTGCCATGATTACTTTTGTTACATAAGCACATTTCAATTTTGAATCATTATTGTCAGTGAGAGAAGATCTCTAGGACCTGACACATTTTTACTCAGTAAACATCACACCATTGTACATATGTGCACTTTTGCATTAGTTAGGGAGAATTTTCTAAAATTGAAAGATTTGACATCGTTAGTGAGAGTTCAAGCTCGAGGACCTAACAAACTTATTCGGGGAGAGTTTTACCCTCAAGGATCCGAACGTCCCAATGAATTGCTAAATCAAGCTGTAAAATGAACTGTCACTAGCTTTGGCATTCATATATCGTATTATCTACCAAAATAGATTTGCTATCTAGTTTGCTTCAACCCTCTGCCAAAGAGGGGCATCTGTAAAAATCCCATTTTTGCACTCGTCTAATTAATCAACTCGTTAACCCGATTATAACGGTTCTCAATGATGGATGATTATTTTATTGCTTTATTTATTACTAGATATGTTTCAGAAATTCGGATGAGATATCTCAAACTAACAAAATCGTAGAAATCATGCTACAATAAGAAAATATAACTCCAAAAATATAGAAATCATCATCTTGCAGACAAAAAGAAGCTTTACGATAAAAATCACTAAAAAATGATAAAATTATGAAAATACCCCTAATTTCAAAACATCCCTAGAGCTTACATTACGCTTATGAAAATCCTTTCAAACACATAAAATAACAAATCGAAACCAAATAAATCATTTCACCAATTTTCTCAAAATTCGATAAAATTACGAAAATGCCCCTCATAAAGTTCACGATCATTTTGAACAAAAAATTTCATAAATGATACAAACCAATATTCTTATTGAATTACTTACAAAAAATTGATTCTAAAACACCCTAAAACATCAAAAACTGACTTGAAACGTAAAAGTTCTCTTTAAGGGCAAAACGATAATTTTTCAATTAAAAAAAATTTTAAATTCTAAAATTAATAAATAAAATATTAATAATGTAAAGTGAAACATTAATAAAATTAATTAAAAAATTTGAACGAAAAAAATCGATCAATCAGGCTCTCAGGCAAAATTGTTATTGGTTGCCCAGATATTTATTAAAGAACCCCTCCATCTGAGGGCCCAAAAAATTAAAGATATAATAAGGGGGGGTTCTTCAAAAAATAAGAATATATTTTTAGTCAATCAAGTAAGACTGAAGTCAAAATCTTAAAGTCAATCAAGTAAGACTAAAGTCAATCAAGTAAGATTAAAGTCAAAATCTTAAAGTCAACCAAGTGAGACTAAAAGTCAAAACTCTAATAGAATTCTAATTAAATAATAACTCTATTTAAAACAATCCTAATTAAATAATAATTCTATTTAAAATAATTCTAATTAAAATATAACTCTACCTAAAATAATTATAATTAAACAATAACTCTCTCTAAAAGAATTATAATAAAACACTAACTCTATCTACCAAGCATTAAAAAGATCTATAAATAGGGGTCCCTACAATCTATTTTCGGATCCAAAAATAAATCCTACGAGAAGTACGTTAAAAAACTTTCCTAGCCTCCCATAAACCCTAATTTTGAAACCCCAACTCCTTACCTAACACCCATAGCCCAACTTTAACTCAAAAAACACCTAGAAACCCTTCCAAAACACCCCAGAAATTCATAAAAAAATTATAAATACTCAGAAGGAAATACTTTATTTTGGAGATCCGAAACGAATCCGGTGACAGAATGAAGCAAGGAGTGCTGTACGAAGAACAATTCTACTAGATCTGAAGGAACAAGACCGTTGTCTTCGTAAAGGTAAATATTTAATTTTTTTTATCAATTAATTCTTTTTAGCAATGTAGTTCTATATGGGAATTAGTAGAGACCGGCATTTACCGGGCAAGGTTGGTGCCTAATACTTTTCAACCCCGTAATGTGATCCCCGAACTCAGTTATTTTTTTAAAGTAGATTAGTTGTTTTCATCCATTTAGAGTCGATGTTCGATTCCTAGACTGCAATAACTAGGTGGCGACTCCCAAACCTCAAAGGTCAAAAGTGGATCTGCACACCCCGCTGATCGAGGGCACTTTCACAAGCCTCCTACATTAGAATTCAAAGTGCTTCTAACGATTTTGAGATATGTATATCTTGGCAAAAATTAGACTTTGCCTGTAATAATTTTCTCTAACTTCAATATAGTCTAAGAAAAAAAGTTGTTAAAAGTTTAAAGAAAACATCAATAAGCTATTGGTTTGACCGTAGATGACATTAAGGGATTTAGTCCATTTGTGATAATATACCACATTCTTCTAGAGGATTTTGTTAAGCTTTCTTTAGAATCTCAAAGATGGGTAAATCATGTCATGAAGGATCTGGTCTAGAGTAAAGTAATAAAACTATTAGATGCAGGTATCATCTACCCCATTTTTTATAGTTGTTGGGTGAACCCCATTCAGGTTGTTCCTAAGAAGTTTGGTATCACTATAGTAGTGAACCAAGACAATGAGTTTAAGTCCCACTTGAGTTTAAACTTGATAGAGAGTATGTATCGATTATAGGAAACTCAACTTAATGATTCCCAAAGATCACTTTCCACTACCTTTCATTGACCAAATGTTAGAGCGTCTAGTAAGACATTCTAACTATTTCTTTTTGGATGGTTATTCCGAGTACAAAAAAATATCCATTACTCCTATCGATTAGGAGAAAACAAATTTTACTTGTCCTTTCAAAACTTTGGCATATCGCCGCATGCCCTTTATGTTGTGCAATGCACCAACTACTTTTTAGCGGTATAAGATGAATATATTTTCAGACATGATAGAAATATATCTCGAAGTATTCATGGATGATTTTTTAATATTCGAATCAAGTTTTGATGAATGTCTCCATCATTTGACTTTGGTCCTCATGCACTGTAAAGAAGTCAGCCTAGTGTTTAATTGGGAAAAATGTCATTTTATGGTAACATCAGAATTGTGCTAGGATACATTATTTTTGTAAAAGGGATTGAAGTAGATAAAGCTAAGGTAGGTTTAATTAAAAAGGTACAACCTCTTAAGACTGTTAAAGAAATTAGATCATTCCTAGGCTATACAGGTTGTTAGGCAAGGATGTTCTTTTTAATTTCTTAGAGTGATGCTTTTTTCCATTTAACAAGCTTAAGTTTGAGTAACCTCAACACCCATCATTCAACCTCCAAATTGGAATATTCTATTTGAGGTTATGTACGATGCTTCAAATTATACAATAGGCATTGTTTTGGGTTAACAAATCAATAAACAGTTTCACGTTATCCAATATGCCAATAAAAATCTTAGTGATGCTTAGCTTAATTATTTTACAAAACAGATAAAGAAATGCTAGCAGTGGTCTATGTCGTTGATAAATTATTCTTTTACCTAATAGAATCGAAAGTCGTGATCTATACAGACCGTATTGCTTTGAAGTACCTTCTATCTAAAAAAGATGCTAAAGTAAAGTTAATCCATTAGATTCTGCTTTTGCAAGAGTTTGACCTCGAAATCCAATATAAAATAACTGTAAAAAATGTCGTAGCTAATCACTTATCTAGGATTGTTATTGAGTCATTTAAGAAATATTTACCCATTTCTGAATCCTTTCCTGATGAGCAACTTATGCAAATCTTCAATTTTAACATTTCTTGGTATGTTGACATTATCAACTACCTAGTTACATGTCAATTGCTAATCTCAATGACTAGATAAGAAAAACTTCGTCTCTTTTTGAAAGTCAAATGGTATTTTTGGGACGAACCATACTTATTCAAGTAATGTCCTGACCCGATTATTAGATGTTGTGTTCCAACCTGTGAAATATCAATATCTTAGAGTTTTATCATAATCATACTTGCGGAGGGCACTTACTTTAGTGGTAAGAAGACTATTGTAAAAATCTTGCAGTGAAGTTTCTTCTAACCAACCATTTTTCGAGATGCCCACGAGTTTAGCAAATCTTATAGTTAATGTCAGAAACAAAGAAAATTTTCCAAGAGAAATGAAATACCTCAGAATTCTATTTTGATCATCAAATTTTTTTACGTTTGAGGCATAGATTTTGTGAGATCTTTTTCTATCTCACAGGATTTCCAATATATCCTTGTTGTAGTTGATTATGTATCCAAATGGGTGAAAGTTGTGGTATGTAAAACGAATGATCATAAGGTGGTGATCAATTTTGCAAGGTGACTATCTTAGCAAGATTTGATACTTCACGAACTATTATAAGTGACGATGGCTTACATTTTTATAATAAACCTTTGCATCGTTGATGAGAAAATACCTCATATCTTATAAAATTTCAACACCTTACCATCCATAAAAATGTGAATAGGTAGAGATTTCTAACAGGGAAATCAAGATCATTCTAGATAAAACAACCAATCCTTCATAGAAATATTGGTCTTTGAGATTAAATAATGCATTATGGGCTTACTGAATTGCTTTTAAAACATAAATAGGAGTGTTTCCCTACCGTTTAGTTTTTAGCAAGGTCTATATGTGACGATTATACATTCTGACACCTAGAGTTAGGTGTAGCTCGCCCTGGAGTCACCTAAGAGCACCCGTGTAAACTATGCAAGGCTCACATATGAAGTCATGTCAGTCCCGTACTAGGGCATATCTGTTAGCTTAGTGGCATTTTAGTAATGAAGGAGTATGACTGAAAACACCCTCGATCTGTAGGGTGTGCGGATGTGCTTTTGATTTTCGAGGTTTGGGAGTCGTCACCTAGTTATTATGATTTAAGAATCGACATTGACTCTAATAGATAAAAACAACTAATCTACTAAAAGAAACTATGATCCGGGGATCACGTTACGGGGTTGGAAGGTATTAGGCACCAACCCCGCCCGGCAAACGCCAGTCTCTACTATTACCAAAAAATGATTACAGTGCTAAAAAGACCTAAAAAAAATAAATAAAATAGATAAAAATATACCTATACGATGATTGTAATGATTTGTTCCCTCAGAATTGGTAGAATGGCTCATCGTAAAATACTCCTTGCTTTATTTCCGTCGTTCGATCTACTTCGGATCTCCAAGATGAAATACCTCCTTCTTAGATCTAAGTATTTCCTAAAAAATTTTGATAGATTTTTGAATATTTTTTGGAGAGTTTTTGAAAGTTTTTTACAAAACCTAGGGTTTGGATAATAAGTAGGAGTTAGGGCTTCAAAATCAAGGTTTGAGGAAAGCTAGGGAGACTTTTTGACTTACTTTTTCTAAGATTTATTTTCACCTATGAAATTAGGTTGTGAAGACTCTTATTTATAGATTTTTGGAAGAATTAAGGTTTGACTAGGTCTCCTTTTAGGTAAGGTGAATTAGGATTTTGACTTACGTCTTGTTTGATTGCATAGGTTTCTTCAATTAGGGTTTTGACTTAAGTCTTATGAGATTGACTTGGTCTTTTAAGTTAGGTTTTAATTCTTACGTACAATAAAAAAAAATATTTTTAAGTTTTGTGAAGAACCCCCTAATTATATCTTTAATTATTTGGACCCCCAGATGGAAGGGTCTTTTAATAAATATCAAGGGGGCTCTAGTTAAATAAGTGGACAACCATTAACAATTTTACCTGACGGCTTGATTGATTACTTTTCTTGGTTCAGATTTTTAAATTAATTTTATTGAGATTTCACTTTATATTAATTAATGTTTTATTTATTAATTTTAAAATTTAAAATTGTTAAAATTAAAAAATTATCGTTTTGCCCTCAAATAAAACTTTTATGTTTCAAGTCATTTTTTGATGTTCCGGGATGTTTTGGAATCGGTTTTTTGTAAGGAATTCAATGGGATTATGGGTTTGTGTCATTTACGAATTTTTGGTGTGAAATGATCATGGACCCTATGAAGGGTATTTTCATAATTTTATCGAATTTGGTGAAAATTGGCATAATGATTTATTTGGTTTCAATTTGTTGTTTTGTATTCGAAAGGGTTTATCTAAGCGTAATGTGGGCTCTAAGGATATTTTGATGTTAGGGTGTAAATACGTGATTTTCATCCTTACGATGACCACATATACTACGATTTGGAGCCGCCACCATTCAAATTGTGAATGGGTGTGAATGGTCACCCAATGCATATTTTTTGAAAAATTGCCATTTTGTGCATTGGTGACTCGCAACGGATAGGATTGGTCGAACCTAGAAACTTGGGTAAGCGATTCGGTTGGAGAAAAGGGAAGGTGTTAGGCACCCTTTCTCCACGCCAAGTGGTAGTAACCTCTACATAACTCGGTCATTTTGATTTTGAAAAACGAGATGAAAATAAAAGTGCCACGTGTGTGCATTTTGTACTCTAGATAGGGATTGACTTTTGACTTGATCATAGGGTCATTTCATTGGTGGAAATGACCCTTATGAGCCTTTAGCCTTGGGGTCCAATCATTAAAAAGGTAAAATAAAATAGAAGAAGGGGATATTAGAAAAGGGAGGAGGATAACGTTAGAGAGAGAGAGGGGAGGAAAAAGTCTAATGTCCACCTTGAAGCTTCTTTTCTCTTCTTTCTTCTTCTTCTAGATCTCCTTAAGTTCTTAGTGAAGTGTGAGAGAGTTATTGTGGGAGTTAAGAGAGTAGTAAAGAGATAACTAAGGATTAGAGTTTTTTTTTCATAAGACTTGGTAACCATTTTTGGGATGAGAGGGGAGGTCTTTATAGATGTTTGGAGGAGGTTTGGGGGTATAATGGGGTGATGAGTTGAGAGAATAGAGAATGGCATGGGTATTTGAAGATGAAAGTATGAAATTTGGAGTGAATTTAGGGGTAGTTTTGTAAAGAATGGAAATGGATTGTATTTCAACCCAAATGGTTTGGATCCTACCCAAATCCATTTGGGTAGAGTGTTAGGTGGGATGAGATGAGTGATGGTTGATGGGAGGAGTGGGGGTGCAAGAGAGTTGTTTAGGGAATGAGTGTTAGGTTGATGAAAAGGGTAAGGTGGAGGGATGGGTAGTGTAAGAGATTGGTTGGTTGGTTTTTGGGAGAATAAAGGAGATGATGCCATGTGACAATCATGATGAGATGGTGAGGGAATGAGATTGGTTGATTGGTTGATGGGGGTCGTTTGATTGGAGAGAAGGGTGTGGGTTAGTTGATTGATGATGAAGGATGTATGGGTTGAGGTGATTTTGTTGGAGTGTTTTAAGGGATATGGGTGGTGATGTGGGTGGTTGATAATGTTAGAGAGTGGTGATGGGTTAGGATATGGGTTGAAGTATGGGTGGTTGATGATGTTAGAGAATGGGGATAGGGTAGGTTAGGGTAGGGTATGGGTTGAGGTGATTTTGGAGAGAGGTGATGTGGGTTAGATGGAGTGTTTAGAGAATGGTGATGGGAGTGGGTGATTAGATGAGGGAGGTGAAGGGTGGTGATGACATGTGTCATCTTTTGATATTGAGGGGTTGATTGGTTGATGTGGGTAATGGGTAATGGGTTAAGGTTATGGGTTGGATAATGAATTGGTATGGTTAATGTTTTGTAGATTTTTTGATAGATTAGGCTTGAGCTTTTAGAGGGTTATTGGTTATTTTGATTTGGATGGGGTTTGATTTGAATGGGATTTTTGAAGGTGGGTTTGTTTTACGGTTTAGGTAACATGGGATTGATTTTGGGTTAAGGGTAAGGTAGGAAATGGATTTAGGAAAGAGTTGAGGCCTTGTGGGCCTTAGGTGGGTTTAGGATATTTACGAATTTCGAGGCGGAGTGGTGGATGATAAGCATGGAGCGGTGATATTGAACACATGTGGGATGGGTCACAACCTTTCTTGTGGGTCCCTTAGACCATTGGGTGGTCTTGGGGCCTTAATTAACTTAAGATTGCCATTTTCATCGTTTTGGGCCTCAGAGGCCCGTTGGCCTATTTTGTTGGAAAATCAGTATTCCGAATGGAGTGAGGTGGATGGGAGCATGCCGAATCCTCTTGGTGGACTTACTAAACCATTGAGAGGTGTTAGAGGCTTTGGTTCTGGCGAAAATGTCATGTTTCGATGATTTGGCCATCAAAGGCCCGTTGGCCAAATTTATCGAAAAATCACTATTTTTGGGCCCTTTCGAGTAAGGGCCCGTTCAAATTGGGGTGTCTACAAGGGGTATTTTGATAATTTAGTCATTTTTTAGTGATTTTTATCGTTAAATTTCTTTTTGTTTGCAAAATGATGATTTCTATGTTTTTGGGGTTATATTTTCCTAGCGTAGCGTGGTTTCTACAATTTTGTTAGTTTGAGATACCTCATCCAAATTTCTGAAACATATCAAGTAACAAATAAAACATCCATCATTGGACATCGTCGCGATCGGGTTGACGAGTTGATTAATCAGGTGAGTGCAAAAATGGGGTGTTTACAGATACCCCTCTTTGGTAGAGGGTTGAAACAAACTAGATAGTAAATCTATTTTGGTATATAGTGTGATATTCGAATGCCAAAGCTAATGACAGTTTATTTTGCAACCTAATTTAGCAATTCATCAAGGCGTTCGAATCCTTGAGGGTAAAACTCTCCTCGAACTAAAAAGTTGTTAGGACTTTGAGTGCGAGCGCTCACTAATGATGTCAGATCCTTAAATTTTAAAAAATTCTCCTTGACTAATAGAACAAATGTGCAAGTGTGTGTACTGTGTGAAAGTGAGTGAAAACTAAGCAAAATCTGAACAAACCCTCGGCGTCATCTGTTTGAGCATAATCCGAGAAAACCCTCGGCGGCATATAGCTGAGCATAATCCGAGAACGCCCTTGGTGGCAACTGGCAGAGAATAATCTGAGAAAATTGGCTAAGCAAAATATGAAAAAACCCTCGGTGGCAACTAGCTGAGTATAATCCAAGAAAACCCTCGGTGGCAATTGGCTGAGTATAATCCGAGAAAGCCCTGGTGGCAACTAGCTGAGCATAATCCGAAAAAGCCCTCGGTGGTACCTGGCTGAGCATAATTCGAGAAAGCCCTCGGTGGCAACTGACTGAGTAAAATCTGATAAAGTCGTCTTTGGCAACTGGTTGAGCATAATTCGAGAAAACCCTCGGTGGCAACTGGCTGAGTAAAACTTGCTGAGCAAAATCTGAGATAACCTTCGGTGGCAATTGGTTGTGCAAAATCCGAGATAACCCTCGACGGCATTTGACTGAGTAAAACTGGGAAGGAAGGAATGAATCTGGGAAAGAATGATTGAAAATGAATCTGGAAAATAGTGATTTAATCTAGGAATGAATGAATGAATCTGAAAATGAATCCGGAAAAGAATGATTGAATCTGGGAAAGAATCAGTGAATCTAGGAAAGAAAGAATGCATTATCTCCTATTCTATGTGAAAGGGTAATGAGTTAATCTCTGGGCAAAACCAAATATGAAATCAGAAACGTTTCTGTTTAAACCTCAAGATTTTTTTTTCAAAAATTTTATGAACTTAAAAAACTGAATTTTAATTTCCTTTGAGCCTCAGGATTTAAAAAAAATTGTTATCAAGAGGATAACCTTGAATTCGGGGTTCCTATTATCCTTTAGGATTAACTTTGATCAGGCTTGAGAACCAAAATGCCCCTAGTTTGAAAGGAAACATTGCACCGGAGATAATTTGAACATAATTTTTTTAAAAATTGCCCCTAGTGTAAGGGAGAAAGCTACATGCCATGGAAAAAAGAAAGTGTCCCATGTTATGAAGGTTTGAAATATTTGATTACCACAAACACAATAAAGATTCAACTTTTAATTTTGACTTTTTATATTGAAGATGTTGAGTAGGCTCAATATAACAAAATATTTCCTTTCGAGATTCATTGTAGAATTCACCATTTTCCTTCTTGATCACTTAGATAAGTAGAAATTTTCAAATCAATCATAGACAATACTCGTAGCTTCTGAGTCTTTGATTGGTTTAAGTTGGGTATTGAAACTTGGTCATTCGGACTTTTGATGTCTCGACTCGGACCGCCCTTCAACGGAGATCTTTTTTTTTTTGTTGCCCTAACTTTTGCCTAGATCGCCTTTTCAGATTTTCGATCTAGCAAACTTTATATATATATATATATATAGGGTTAGGTTCAAGGGCCATGTGAGAAAACATGTAAGAAAACTTTCGTTTTTCAAAATAAGGGTTAGAGGTTTTGGATTGAGCTGATTTTTTGCAAGGATGGTCACTATGATGAGAAGATCATCCTCACAAAAAATCAGCTCAATCAGAAACTTCTAAATCCATCAAAAGTGATTTACAAATTAGTGATAAAAATTGAAAAAATATCGACGGTCCACATTCTAAATCACTTTTAATGGGGTTAGAAGTTTCAAATTGGGCTGATTTTTTTTTTGGATGATCTTCCCATCATAGCGATCATCCTCACAAAAAATCAGCTCAATCTAAAATTTCTAACCCATATTTTAAAATTTTATTTACCGCCGAAAGTTTTCTTACATGTTTTCTCACATGGCCCTTGAACCTGACCCATATATATATATATATATATTGTTACCAAGGCCGTCCTTTCGGATTTTTAACCTCGCGACTTGCCTTAATTTTTGCCTAAGTCATCATTTCAGGTTTTCAAATTAGCAGACTTTTTTATTTGCTCTAATTGTTGCCAAGGCCGTCCTTTTAGATTTTCTACCTTGCGAGCTTACCTTAAGTTTTGCCAAAGTAGTCATTTCAAATTTTACACTTAGCAGATTTTTTTCTTTTTCTTTCCTTTTGAACTTCTGGAGTTATTGTCTGATTATACTTTGCTACATTCCTTGAGTTTTTCGCACAGTACTTAGGAGGACTTTTATATGTAAGCTTAGGACTATGCATAAAAAGAAAGGAATTTTGATGCTCAAAAACCCAAATGCCCCCTTGTGTGGCATTTCTTATATTGTTTTGAATTTTCTTCCCCATTTTGAAGATATTTCTTTTTGAAAATTTTTTTGTAGGGGAATATATTTTTTTATTTGGATGTGGTCGGGCATGATGTAACTTCTCAGGCTGCCTACGTACCCCCAACATTTTGGGATCAGACCAAAACGTAGTTTGAATTTTTCTCTCCCCAAGGTTGGGTGATCAGGTTGAGAACGAAGAATATATTTTTCTTTTGAAAAAGGCTGCAAAGGGGTTGAGAAAGGATATATTGAACTTGGTAATAGAAGAATTGATTCGACCAAAGATGGCTTCTTTAAATATAGTATCGTTTGATTTGATCAAGGTTGATTGGTTCTGGTAATTCAATTCCATCATGGTCTTGAAGTCTGAACGTTTTTCCCGATAATATTTCTTTGATGATGAACAGACCTCCCCAATTTGGTTTGAATTCCCTTTAGGGTCAAAGATAAGTGCCCGATTTTCTTTGAGTACTAAATCCCTGACTTGTAAGTGGCAGGCCTTGACCTTTTTGTCAAATGCTCGGCCAACTTTTCTTTGATAAGCCTGCACGTGGTACAAAACTCTTAGTCATTTTTTTTCGATCAAATTTAATTCTTCATACCATTGACGAACCCAATTTGCTTTTAACAATTGACATTCCAACAAGACCCTGAGAGATGGGATTTTCATTTCAACTGGCAGAACTGCTTTCATGCCATACACTAAGGAGTAGCTCTAGTAGAGGATCGAATTGAAGTTCGATATGCCCATAGTGCAAATGGCAATTTTTCTAATCAATCTCGATGTGATTGACTGAAAATGCCCTCGATCCGCTGGATGTGCGGATCCGCTTTTAACTTTGAGGTTTGGGAGTCGTCACCTTGTTATTACGGTCTAGGAATTGAGCATCGACTTAAGATAAATAAATCAACTAATCTACAAAAAGAAACTAAGTCTGGGGATCACATTACGGGGTTGGAAGGTGTTAGGCACCAACCCCGCTAGCACAAACACCGGTCTCTACTATTTTCCAAAAAACTACATTGCTAAAGACCTAAAAAAATAAATAAATAGAAGAAAAAATATACCTAGATGTTCGTGACGATTTGTTCCTTCAGATCTGGTGGAGAGATTCCTCGTATGAGGTTTTTTTGCTTTGTTTCTGTCACTGAATTCGCTTCTGATCTCCAAGATGAAGTATATATTTCCTAGATCTGAGTGTTTTCTAATTTTTTGATGGATTTTTAGGTATTTTTGAAGGGTCTCTAGGTATTTTTTGAGCAAAAGTTAAGGTTTGGATGATAGGCAAGGGGTTAGGACTTCAAAATCAGGATTTTGGGAAGGCTAGGGTGGCTTTTTGACCTACTTTTTCTAGGATTTTCTTTAACCTATGAAATTAGGTTGTTGAGACTCTCTATTTATAGAGTTTTTTTTTTGATAGAGTTAGTGTTTGATTAGATTTCTTTTAGGGTTTTAATTAGGGTTTTGACTTTAGTCTTATGAGATTGACTTGGTTACTTTAGATTAAGGTTTTAATTAGGGTTTTGACTTAAGTCTTATTAGATTGACTTGGTTTAGATTTTTCAATTAATTTTATTAAGGTTTTACTTTATGTTAATTAATATTTTATTTATTAATTTTAAAATTAAAATTTTTTAAAAATTTAAAAATTACTGTTTTGCCCACGAAAATAACTTTTGCGTTTCAAGTCGATTTTCAATGTTCCGAGATGTTTTGGAATTGATTTTTCGTAAGGAATTCAATGGGATTATTGGTTTGTGTCACTTATAAAATTTTTTGGCATGAAATGATTGTCAACCCTTATAAGGGGTATTTTCGTAAATTTGTCGAACTTGGTGAAAATTGACGAAATGGTTTATTTGATTTCATTTTGTTGTTTTATGTGTTTGAATGGGTTTTCCTAAGCATAAGAGGGCTCTAAGGATGTTTTGATGTTAGGGGTATTTTGATAATTTGATCATTTTTTAATGATTTTTATCGTAAAGCTTCTTTTTGTTTGTAAGATGATGATTTCTATGTTTTTGGGGTTATATTTTCCTATCGTAGCGTGGTTTCTACAGTTTTGTTAGTTTGAGATACTTCATCTAAATTTCTGAAACATATCTAGTAACAAATAAAGCATTAGAATAGTCATCTATCATTGGGAATCGTTGCGATCGGGTTGACGAGTTGATTAATCATGCGAATACAAAAATGGGATGTCTACAGATGCCCTTTTTTGGCAGAGGGTTGAAGCAAACTAGATGGAAAATCTATTTTGATAGATAGTACGATATCTGAATGCCAAAGCTAGTGACAACTCATTTTGCAGCCTGATTTAATAATTAGTCGTGGCGTTCGGATCCTTGAGGGTAATACTCTCCTCGAACTAAAAGTTGTCAGGTCCTCGGGTGTGAGCTCTCACTGACTGCGTCAGATCCTTGAATTTTATAAAATTCTCCTTGACAAAGTGTGCACGTGTGTATTTGAAATTTGAGATAAATCTCATGTGGTCTAAGCAAAAACTAAGTAAAAATTGAGCATAATTTGAGTTTAAATTGAGCAAAATCCGAAATAACCCTCGGCGGCATCTGAGCAAAACTGAGCAATATCCAAGAAAACCCTCGGTGGCATCTGAGTAAAATCCAAGAAAACCCTTAGCGATAACTGAACAAAATCCAAGATAACCCTCGACAGCATCTAAGCAAAATCTGAGATAACCCTCGGCGGCAACTGAGCAAAATCCAAGGAAATTCTTGGTGGCAGTTGAGCAAAATCCGCGATACTCGTCGATGGAAATTGAGCAAAATCCAAGAAAATCCTTGATGGTAACTGATCAAAATCCGAGATAACCCTCGATGGCATCTTAGCAAAATCCGAGATAATCCTTGGCGGCAACTGAGCAAAATCCAAGAAAACCCTTGGAAACAACTGAGCAAAATCCGAGATAACCCTCGATGGCATCTTAGCAAAAATAAATCTCGAAAAGGATGGATGAATCTAAGAAATAATAAATACCCTATCTCATATTCTATGTGAAAGGGTAGCGGGTTAATCTCTGGACGAAATCAAATATGAGATCAGAAACACTTCTATTCAAAATTTTGTTAATTTTTTAACTTCTTTGTACCTCAGATGTTTTCAAAAAAATTACTATCAAGAGAGGAACTTTAAATTCAGGATTCCCATTATCCTTTAGGATTAACATTGATCAGGCTTGAGAACAAAAATGCACCTAGTTTGACAGGAAACATCGTATTGAACATATTTTGTAAAAAAAATGCCCCTAATATAAGGGGGAAACTACATATCAAAGAAGAAAGAAAGTGCCCCTTGTATGAAGGTTTGAAATGTTTGATTATCACAAACGCAATAAAGATTAAAATTTTGATTGAAGATTTGGAGTCAGGCTTAAGAGAACAAAACATTTCCTTTTGAGACTCATCATAGAATTCATCTTTCTCATCCTTGGTTTACTTGGGGAAGAAAAAAAATTTCAAATCAATCGTAGACAAGATACTTGTGACTTTTGAGTCTTTGTCTGGTTTAAGCTAAATGTTGAACTTGATTATTCGGACTTCAGATGTTTTGGCTCGAATCGTTTTTTAACCTTTCAACTCTATGAAGATTTTCTTCTATTTTTCTTTATTGCTCTAACTTTTTCCTAGATTGCCCTTTCAGATTTTCAAACTAGCGAGCATGCTCTAGCTTTTGCCTAAATCGTCTTTTCAGATTTTTGATCTAGCGAGTTTTTTTTATTTTTTCTTTACTCTGATTATTGCCAAAATCGTCCTTTCAGATTTTCAAACTTGCGAGCATACCTTAATTTTTGCCTAAGTCAATTTTTCGAGTTTTCAACTTAGTAGGTTTTTTTTCTTTGCTCTAATTATTGCCAAGACCATCCTTTCGGATTTTCAACCTTGCGAGCTTGCTTTAATTTTTACTTAAGTCTCCTTTTCCGATTTTCAACCTAGCAGGTCCCATTTTTTTTCTTCCCTTTTGAACTTATAGAGTTACTGCCTGATCATGATTTGCTACTTTCCTTGACTTTTTCACATGGTACTTAAGAGGATTTTCATGGGTAAGTTTAGGACTATGCATAAAAAGAAAGGAATTTTGAGACTCAAAAACCCGAATGCCCCTTGTGTTGCATTTTCTCTTTTTCCTTCAATTTTCTTCGCCATTTGACAATATTTTTTTTTTTAGGAAAATCTATTTTTTTATTTATTTTGATGTGTTCGGGCCTCAAGTAACTTCTCAGGTTACCTATGTACCCTAGAATTTTGGGATCAGACCAAAACGTAATTCGAAGTTTTCCCTCTCCTAGGTTGGGTGATCAGGTTGAGAATGAATAAGGTATTTTTGAAAAAAACTGCAAAGGGGTAGAGAAATGATATATTGAACTGAGTAATAGGAGAATTGATTCGGCCAAAAATGGCCTCCTTAGATGTAGTACGGTTTGATTTGGTTAAGGTTGGTTGGTTCTGGTAATTTAATTCCATCATGGTCTTGAAGTCTTACAGTTTTTTCCGGTAATATTTCCTTGATGATGAACGGTCCTCCCCAATTTGGTTTGAACTTCCCTCTAAGGTCAAAGATAGTTGCCCGATTCTTTTTGAGTACTAAATCCCCAACTTGTAATTGACGAGCCTTGATTTTTTTGTCAAACGTACGGGCGATTCTTCTTTGATAAGCCTGCATGTGGTACAAAGCTCTTAGTCATTTTTCTTCGATCAAATTTGACTCTTCTTACCATTGAAGAACCCAATCTACTTCTGACAATTGACTTTCTAACAAAACCTTCAGAGTTGGGATTTCCATTTTGACTGGCAAGATTGATTCCATGCCATACAATAAAGAGTAGGGAGTAACTCTAATAGAGGATGGAATTGAAGTTCGATATGCCCATAGTGCAAGGGCACTTCCTTTTTCTAAAGAGTACAGTTTCCCCTCTTACACTAGGGGAATTTATTTTCAAATTATGTTCAATTATCCCCAGTGTAATATTCCTTGTCAAACTAGGGGCATTTTGGTTTTGAAGCCTGGTCAATTTCAACCCCAAAGGATAAGGTGAACTTTGAATTAAAGGTTACCCTCTTGATAGTAATTTTGAAAACTCCTCAGATTCAAAGAGAGTTAAAATGTTTACCGGACCTTCATAAAATCCAACATTTTACTTTTAAAAAATTCAAATGCGACGTTAATCCCCTGTTTGTTCCCAAAAAATTAATTCATTACTTTTTCACTCCGAGTAGGTAGAGTAGAACTTCCCAAAAAAAAAATTAGTTCATTACTCTTTCACCCTGGGCAGGTAGAGTAGGACTCCCAAAAAAATTAGTTCATTACTATTTCACTCCGAGTAGGTAGAGTAGAACTTTCCAAAAAAAAAATTAGTTCATTACTCTTTCACCCTGGGCAGGTAGAGTAGGACTCCTAAAACAATTAGTTCATTACTCTTTCACTCCGAGTAGGTAGAGTAGAGCTTTCCAAAAAAAAAAAAAAAAATTAGTTCATTACTCTTTCACCCTGGGCAGGTAGAGTAGGATTCCTAAAAAATTAGTTCATTACTCTTTCACTCCGAGCAGGTAGAGTAGAACTTTCCAAAAAAAAATATTTCATTACTCTTTCACCCTAGGCAGGTAGAGTAGGACTTCTAAAAAGCTTAGTTCATTACTCTTTCACTCCGAGTAGGTAGAGTAGAACTTCCAAAAAAAAAATAGTTCATTACTCTTTTACTCCGGGTAGGTAGAGTAGAACTTCCAAAAAAAAAATTTAGTTCATTACTCTTTTACTCCGAGTAGGTAGAGTAGAACTTTCCAAAAAAAAAATTAGTTCATTACTCTTTCACCCTGGGCAGGTAGAGTAGGACTCCTAAAAAATTAGTTCATTACTCTTTCACTCCGAGTAGGTAGAGTAGAATTTTCCAAAAAAATTAGTTCATTACTCTTTCACCCTAGGCAGGTAGAGTAAAACTTCTAAAAAGCTTAGTTCATTACTCTTTCACTCCGAGTAGGTAGAGTAGAACTTCCAAAAAAAATATATATAGTTCATTACTCTTTCACTCCGGGTAGGTAGAGTAGAACTTCCCAAAAAAAACTTTAGTGCATTACTCTTTCACTCTGAGTAGGTAGAATAAGACTCTCAAAAAAATATAAATTCATTACTCTTTCACCTAGAGTAGGTAGAGTAGGACATTTAACTTTCTCCCAACTTTTGCTCAGATTTGTCTCAAATATCATTCAAATTTTCTCGAGTTTTGTTTTACTCAGATTTTACTCAATTTCACACAGTGCACACACTTGCACATTTGTTCTTTTAGTCAAGGAGAATTCTCTAAAATTCAAGGATCTGACACTGTCAATGAGAGCTCACGCTCAAGGACCTGACAACCTTTTAATTCGGGGGGAGTTTTACCCTCAAGGATCCGAACACCCCGACGAATTGCTAAATCAGGCTGCAAAATGAATTGTCACTAGCTTTGGCATTCGGATATCGCACTATCTACCCAAATAGATTGCTATCTAGTTTGCTTCAACCCTCTGCCAAAGAGGGGCATCTGTAGACACCATATTTTTGCACTCGCCTGATTAATCAATTAGTCAACCCGATCGCAATGATTCCCAATGATGGATGTTATTTCCATTGTTTTATTTTGTTACCAGAAATGTTTCAGAAATCCGGATGAGGTATCTTGAATTGATAAAACCTTAGAAACCACGCTACGCTAGGAAAATACGACCCAGAAACATAGAAATAATCATCTTGTAGACCAAAAAGAAGCTTCACGATAAAAATCACTAAAAAACTACAAAATTACGAAAATACCCCTAACATCAAAACAACCATAGAGCCTACATTACGCTTAGGAAAACTCTCTCAAACACATAAAATAACAAATCGAAACCAAATAAATCATTTCGCCAATTTTAACAGAATTTGAAAATTTACGAAAATGCCCCTCATTAAGTTCATGACCATTTCACACAAAAAATTCCATAAATGACACAAACTAATATTTCCATTGAATTTCTTATGAAAAATCGATTCTAAAACATCTTAGAACATTAAAAACTGACTTAAAACGTGAAAAGTCCTCTCCGGGGGCAAAACGGTAATTTCACAATTTTCATAATAAAAAATTTCGAAATTAATAAATAAAACATTAAATAATTAAAGTGAAACATTAATAAAATTAATTTAAAATTTTGATTTAAAAAAATCGATCAATCGGACTTTCAAGTAAAATTGTTGAGGGTTCGTGAGATATTTCTTTAAGGACCCCTCCATTTGGGGGTCCAAAGAATTAAAGAAATAATGGAGGAGGGGTCTCCAAAACTTAAAAGTAAATCAAGCAAGACTAAAGTCAAGGTATTAAAGTCAATTAAGTGAGACTAAAGTCAAAATTGAAGTCAATTAAGCAAGACTGAAGTCAAAATATTAAAAGTCAATCAAATAAGACTAAAGTCAAAGTATTAAAAGTCAATCAAATAAGACCAAAAGTCAAAATCATAATAGAGTTCTAATTAAAAAATAACTCTATCTAATAGAGTTTAATTAAAAAATAATTCTACCTAAAACAATTTTAATTAAAACACAATTCTACCTAAAACAATTCTAACTAAAACACAACTCTAACTAAAAGAACTCTAATTAAATACTAACTCAATCCAAATCAACCCTAAAAAAAATCTATAAATAGAGGTGCTCACACCCTATTTTCGTATAAAATCATAAACCCCAAAAGAAGTAGGTCTAAAAGCCCCCCTAGCCTCCCATAAACCCTAGTTTTGGAGTCCCAACTCCTTACCTAACATCCCTTCTTCGATCTTTGCCTAAAAAAACACCTAAAAGCCCTCCAAAAACATCCCAAAATCCATTAACAAACTTGAAGAATTCAGATCCAAGAGAGAAGAGATACCTTGCCTCGGAGATTGAAAACCAAATCCGGAGACAGAACGAAGCAAGAAGTACGGTACAAGGAGCAATTTTTGTCGGATCTGAGGGAACAAAGTCTTTGCTATCGAAAAGGTATAACTTCTTATTTTTAATTTATTATTATCTAGGTTTTTTAGCAATGTAACCTATTTGGAAAGCTAGTAGAGACCGGCTTTGGCCGGGCGGGGTTGGTGCCTAACACCTTCTAACCCCGTAACATGATCCCCAAATTCAGTTTTTTTTGTTTTAGATTAGTTCTTTATCTATTTAGAGTCATTGATCGGTTCCTAGACCGTAATAACTAGGTGGCGACTCCTAAACCTCAAGGGTCAAAAGCGGATCCGTGCACCCCGCGGATCGAGGGCGCTTTCAGTTTTCTCGGATTTGCTCAGATACCGTCGAGGGTCATCTCAAATTTTACTCAGACCTACTCAGATTTTGCTTAGACCCGCCAAGATTTGTCTCGGATTTGCTCAGATACCGCCGAGGGTCATCTCGGATTTTACTCAGACCTACTTAGATTTTACTCAGTTTTATCTGATTTTCTACAAAAACATGTTGCATGGATTTTATGTTGACCTTACACAGTTTGCTATCCTTTCAGCATGAATGTGCAGAATGGAGATGTGCATTTTCAAAATCATCACTACACAATGGCACACACGTGCACCCACATTACATTTGCATTAGTCAAAGAGAATTTTTTTCAAAATTCAAGGATCTGACATTTTTCTAAGGAGAGGCTATTATCAAGGATCTGGACACTTTGACAAATTGCCGACTCAGGCTGCAAAATGGACTGTCACTAGCTTTGGCATTCGGATGTCGCACTATCTACCACAATAGATTGGGCATCTAGTTTGCTTCCACCCTCTGCCAAAGAGGGGCATTTGTAGACACCCCATTATTGCATCTACCTAATTCGACAATTCGTTACCCGATTTTGGTGGATTCCTAATGATGAATATAAAAGAACTCGAAGGCTTGTGGGTATTGCTTGATTCGTTCCGTTTTTAGTCTTTTCATCCCCCCTACTTGTCACTACTCGACCTAGAAATTTACGCACGCTTAGGATCGCTACATCTTACACCTAACTTAGCAAGTACGTACGCATAGGTTCGTTACACAATTCGATAACTTAGAGACCTCGCTACCTAGAAAAATATAACTTTAGAACTTAGAAATACTCACACAGTGACTGAAAAAAACCTCATGCTGAAATCCCTAAAAAACTGTAAAAATCACAAAAATGACGAAAATACCCTTCATAAATTTTGGATGTCTGAAAAGTCTCGAAAGTACTTCCATTGCACTCAGAACGTGATTTCGAGTCTAACTGGACCCAAATCAATCAAAACAGAGAAATTTATAAAAATTTGTAAAAAATCATTAAAATGACGAAAATACCCCTTATATACCTCGGACCTCCGAAAAATCTCGAAAGTACCTTCATTGCACTTAGAATGTGATTTCAAGTCTAACAAGACAAAAATCAATAAAAACAGAGAAGTTCGAGAAAAATCTGTAAAAATCGTCAAAAGACCAAAATACCCCTCAATATCCAACTCTACGATTTAGAGATCCTGATCCCTAGGACAATGTAAATCGAAATCCAATCTAAACTAAAAATAAAATTCAAATTAAAAATTAAACAATTCAAATTAAAAAAATCCAAATAATTAAAATTAAAAATTAAATCAAACAAACAATTAAATCCAATCAAAATTTTTTTTCAAATTAAAAATAATTATAATAAAAAAATTAATCAACCCGTTCAAAATTTAAATTAAAAATTAAATTCAAATTAAATAATTAAAACTCAAATTGAAAATCACCGAACCAATTAAAATGTAAAAATAAAATTAAAATCGAACAATCAACCAATCAAAAAATTAAATCAAATTAACTAACAATCAAATTTAATATCAAAATTCAAATTCTAATCAGAATTCAAAATTTAAAACCAAATACAAATTTAAATGTAATTGAAAACATCAAATTAAATTTCAAATCAAAATATCGACTAAAATAAAAAAAATTAGAAATCAACCAATCGGAAACAAAATCAATTCATTAACCAATCACAACTCATTAGCAGGAAATTACTGTAGTACGGGTAATGTGGGATCTCTATCCCCCACTATTAAAAATAAAAATAAAAATAAAAAAAGAAAAGAAGAACGTGGGCACTCTCGCATTGTCTTCTTCTCCAACTCCTCCTTCTCCATCTTCTCCAACGACCTATGTTTTGGACCACACACAGCACCCACTTTCTTCCCCACTCCTTCTCTAACTATCTCCATCACTCTCCACTCCATAACCTCCCTTCTCCAACTGTTGCCATGCCCCCACGTTGGACAGCAACCGTTCCATCTCCTCTCTCCCATTTATCCATAACTACCCACACAACTCTCTTTCTCTCTCTCTCTCTCTCTCACACACACGTTTTATAGAGAAAGCCACTATAAAAGAGGGGAGAAGAAGATGTTTTTGTGGGATAGCCATTAAAAAATAAAAATCAGCAACTCATCTCTTTATCTCACGCCTTTGATCTCCACGTTTCCTTCTCTATTCCTTCATCTCTTGGCCTTGCATCTCTACCTTTCCTTATCATCTTCATCTCTTAAAAAAAAAAACAAAAAAAAATAGCAACTTCTTATTCTCTACATAACCTGCAACATTGCTGATTCCCAAACGCACCTAACCTTGTTGTAACGCCTCAACTCTTCTATGAAGCTTCATTACATGTCCAAATACAGCCCCTTAAAACGTTTTAAATCATCTTCTTAACTCACTGTCCAACCCCTTGCAACACAGCCTCTCATTGTCCATTCCATCACCTCCATTAAACATGCAACACAGCAACGTTCAGCCATTGCTACAGTCCTATAGCAGCCCCTTATCATTTCTCTTTCATGTTCCCCACTTCCTATAACATCTTCTCCATCTCCTAGCCTTTCTCTAGTTTTCGTATCCCCTACAAATAAATGATATTGCCTCACTCCTCGTTAGTTCAAGGTCCGTTGCAGCCTCTTCACTACCTTCATCTTCCACAACGAATAGTCACGAGTTTTGGAGATCATACCTGAAGGAATCGACCCTTGTCATCCCCACTTAGGTGAGTTTATTTTTTTTAGTTCTTATTTATTTTTCTTTTTCTTTTTTCTCTCTTTTCATGTTCTTCTCGGTTTATTAATTTTTCTCTTTTGTTTATGTTGCTTATTGGTAGGATAGATGTTATATATATTTTATGTTTTTTTATGAAATTTTTAATTTTTTTAATTTTTAATTTTTTTTTGAATCAATTCACCGATTTTTAGGGTAGGCGTGGCACTATGGCAATCTTTACAATTTCTAATTATTAGTTGATCAATTTGCACATTTTGTTGATAAATTGATTGGTTAACTTGTTAATATCAAGATGGTGGACCGGCTCATTGTTGATATTTATCTGGTCGACTTGTCGATTTTTGGGGTTATTGGGTCAACTCATCAATGTTGATATTAATCAACTCATTTTTTTTTTTGTGTACATGTAAAATTAAATCGAATTTTTCAATAAAAATCAACAAGTTGACTCGCTGTTTTTTTGTGTGCATTGGAAATTCCAAATTGAAATATTCTATGAAATTGGGCATTTGAGTCAACTCGTTGGTTTTAATACACGTGGCATTTCAAAAATCGAGTTTTTTTGATAAAAATATTGAATCAACTCATTTATTTTAATGTACGTGGCGAATTCAAAAAAAAATCAAGATCCTTTTGATTAATAAATTGCGAGTCGACTCGCAGATTTTGGGGACATTGAACATTTGAATCGATTTTATTTTAAAATTAGGCATGTGAGTCAACTCATTGATTTAATGCACGTGACATTTCAAAAAATCAAATTTATTTGATAAAAAAATATGTGAGTCGACTCACTGATTTTAATGCATGTGATAATTCAAAAAAATCGAATTTCTTTGATAAAATATCGTCATTGAGCCAATTCACTAATGTTGTATACGTGACATTGAAAATCGATTTCATATTATTCAAAATGTGACGGAATTGATCCATTAATTTTTGGTGCCACATAAGCCTTACTAAATCGTGGGGTTCCATCATGCGAAATTCGAGAATCCATGTAATTATTTTCGCTATAAGATTCATTTAGTAAATCCGATGTAATTCGATAATGATTGGACCCTAATTTGACCTTTAGTCTTTGAATGTTGATCATAGGATATTTTTGGATCGTAATAGAGACTGATCATCTTGTTCAGGCGGGTTCGGTGCCTAACACCTTCTGAAACCCGTAACCTAACCCTTACCCATCTCTCTTATCCGTGGACCGACCCATATTCATTTGGAGTTAATTTTGGTTCCTAGACCTAATAAACTAGATGGCGACTCCCTATTCTTTTAAAAATCCCTGAGATACGTAGATCGAATCCCTAATCCGCTATTCAGCGGACGGCCGCGGGGTAGAGGCGATTTTAGGCGGTTGGACTTTTAATGGCGGGAATGGGACTGCGTCGTAGAGATTGGAGAGATGGAAAAGATTATTGGGGCATTAATGGAAAAGAGAGGGAGGTGTCCTATGCTGCAACAAGGGCTGATGAAGGTAGTTGAGACGTTAATGGATAAGAGAAGGAGGCGTTCTATGGTGCAGCAAGGGCTGTATGAAGGTGGCTGGGGCGTTGGTACAGCAAGGTCGTTGGAGGAGAGGTGAGTGAGAAGTGATTTGCAGGTTTTAATGTAGACGCGGAGGAGGGAGGATGGCTGTGTTGCAGGGGCTATTAGAGTAGCTGGGAGATGAGGGACGTGAGCAGAGAGGAATGAGAGACTTGAAGGAGAGAGTTGCAGGAGAGAAGAAGAGAATGGGAGGGTAGAGAGATGAACCTCCGAGATAGCAGAGAGAGATCGTTGAAGGAGAGAAGAACCAATGTAGAGACCACCAAAGATCTTCTTTCAGCCCAATGGAGAAGAAGAGATGAAGGAGGCGTCGATATAGAATATTAGTTTCTATTTTTCAGTTTTTTTTTTCTTTCTTTCTAATTTTGTTGTGTTTCTTTCTCTGTTTTTTTTAATTAACACGTATTCCCTTTTAGGAGAATGATGGTGGGGCGATCTCACGCTACTCGTACTTTGTTTGTCGAGTTATGGTTGGTCGATTGATTGGTTAATTACTTTATTTCAAGTTTTTGTTGATTAATTAAATTTTTTTATTTTTGAGTTTTATTAGTTGACAAATTTTGAATTTTTGGGTTTAGTTAAAGATTTTAATTTGATTTTTAATTGACCATTTGATTTCGATTTCGTTTGGTTGCTCGATTGAATTTTAAATGTTTAGTTGTTTAATTTTAATTGTTGCTTGATTTTAATTTTAAATGTCTAGTCGTTTAATTAATTGGTGCTTGATTTTAAGTTTTAATTGTTTAATTTTGAATTAGGTTTTAATTGTTTAATTTTGAATTAAATTTTAATTTTTAATTTTTTAATTTTAATTAGGTTTCAATTGTTTAATTTTGAATTAAATTTTATATTTTAATTGTTTAATTTTAAATTTGAGTTTGAATTGTTTGGAACTGTTTTATTTGAATTGTTTAATTTTTTAATTTGAATTTTATTTTTTAGTTTAAATTGGAATTTTAATTAGGTTTGATTCTTGTTATATTTGAATTGTTTAATTTTTTAATTTGAAGTTTAATTTTTTTTCTGTCAAAAGTACCTCACCTGCTAAGCACCGCCACAAGCTTAAGTGTATTATATGTGGTGTTCCTCACAAGACGTTCAAGTGTCCACAGAAAAGCAAGTTGAATGCATTACTAGCCTCTTAAAGTTACCCTAGTCACGAGAGTACAAATGGGTGAGATGATGACGATTCTCCTTACATTGGAGCCATGCATTTACTGAATACAATCAAGCAGATCTCTAAAACTCAGAAAAACCGTCAACAAAGGGTCTTATGTATGTTGACATAGAGATTGATGGCAAGACCACCCAAGCAATGGTTGATACAGGAGCATGCACAACTTCATTTCCCTTGTAGAAACGAAGCGCCTCAATATTCGGCTTGAGAAAGATTATAGCAGTATGAAAGTTGTAAACTTTTAGGTCACTCCTATCCAAAGGTCGACCAAGTTCGTATCCATCAAGATAGGTACATGGAAGGGTAAGTTTGATTTACTAGCAGTTCTACTCGATGAATTAAAAGTCATCATTGGGATGGACTTCTTTCGACAGAATAGGGCCATACCAATGCCATTCATCAACACATTGAATACACTAGATGAATGTCCAAGCTTCATTTCCATCTCCATAGGTAAAAAAGAGTGAAAGATGATCTCAACCCTTCAGTTGAAGAAAAGGTTGAAAAAAGGTGAGCAAACATATATTGCTACCTTACGAGTTGAACCTGATGATCAGGACCATAATTCAACTCATACTCCAATAAAATATATATTGAGAAAATTTGATGATGTGATGCCGAATGAGTTTCATAAGGCCATACTGCCACATAGTACCTAATACCACGCCTCCTACGAAGGGACCATAAAAGATGAGTCCTCCAGAACTAACTGAGCTATGCAAGCAACTTGATGGATTTCTTGAGTCTGGATTTATCAAACCTTCCGAGGCACCTTATGGGGTGCCTATTTTGTTTTAGAAGAAGAATGATGGGTCATTGTGACATTGTGTTGATTATAAAGCATCAAACAAGGTCATCATTAAGAACAAGTATCTTATCCCACGGATTGCCAACTTATTCGATCAACTTGGGGCAGCCAAGTACGTTTCAAAGTTGGATATGAGATCATGTTACTATCAAGTTCAGGTTGCAGATGAAGCCTCTCAGTTACTTCACAAGCATGTTATCAAGTATTGGGGTATGCCAAAAAATATTGTCAATGATAAAGATTCTAGATTCACAGGAAAGTTTTGTACTGAGCTGTTCAGATTACTTAAGCCTCAGCTTGACTTTTCAACAAGTGGACATCCTCAAATAGATAGGCAAACAGAGAGATTCATTGCTATGTTGGAATATTTGAGACATCTTGCAATGCTAACTAGAAGGATTGGGCGAATCTTCTTGATGTTGCGCTGTTCAATTTCAACCTTCAGAATAGCCTTTCCTCCAACAAGAGTCCTTTTGAACTTATTACTGGCCAACAACCTTTAACACTTCATACTATTGTTTCAGGCTATTAGGGATAGAGTCTAAGGGCGTATAGGTTTGCTAAGCTTTAGCAAGACAATAACAAAATTGCCAGATCTTACCTTGAAATAGCATCGTGACTTAATTCTACTCAAAACAAATCAATTGAGGTTCAACCGAGTTCAATGAGCACATAGAGGTGTAGTCACCCCATTTTTGCATCTGCCTAATTTGACAATTCGTCACCTGGTTGTTGTGGATTCCTAATGATAAGCATAAAAGAACTCGAAGGCTCATGAGTACTGCTTGATTTATTCCATTTATAGTCTTTTCATCCCCTCTACTTGTCACTGAAAGCGCCCTCGATCCGCGGGGTGCGCGGATCCACTTTTGACCCTTGAGGTTTGGGAGTCGCCACCTAGTTGTTAAGGTCTAGGAATACAACTGACTCTAAAAAAGGCAAACTAATCTACGAAAGAGAAAAAGAGTCTGGGGATCACGTTACGGGGTTGGAAGGTGTTAGGCACCAACCCCACCCGGCCAAAGTCGTTTTCTACTAACGTCCCAAATAAATCACATTGCTAAAAACCTAGATAAAAATAAAAATAAAAAATTTTATACCTTTCCGATAGCAAGGATTTTGTTCCCTCAGATCTGACAAAAATAGCTCCTTGTACCATACTCCCTTGCTTCGTTCTGTCTCCGGATTTGATTTCGGATCTCCAAGGCAAGGTATCTCCTTATTTTTGGATCTGAACTCTTCAAGTTTGTTACAGATTTTGGGATTTTTTTGGAAGGCTTTTAGGCGTTCTTTAGGCTAAAATTGAATGAGGGATGTTAGGTAAGGAGTTAGGGCTCCAAAACTAGGGTTTATGGGAGGCTAGGGGGGCTTCTAGACCTACTTCTCTTAGGGTTTATGATTTGATACGAAAATAGGGTGTGAGCACCTCTATTTATAGATGTTTTTAGGGGTTGATTTAGATAGAGTTAGTATTTAATTAGAGTTCTTTTAATTAGAGTTGTGTTTTAGTTAGACTTGTTTTAGGTAGAATTGTGTTTTAATTAGAATTATTTTAGGTAGAATTGTTTTTAAGTTAGAACTCTATTAGATTGAGTTATTATTTAATTAGAACTCTATTATGGCTTTTAGTCTTATTTGATTGACTTTTAATGTTTTGACTTTAGTCTTAATTGATTGACTTTTAATATCTTGACTTCAATCTTGCTTAATTGACTTTTAATTTTGACTTTAGTCTCACTTGATTGAATTTAATACCTTGACCTTAGTCTTGCTTGATTGACTTTTAATTTTTGGAGAACCCCCCTCTAAAATATCTTTAATTCTTTGGACCCCCAAATGGAGGGGTCCTTAAAGAAATATCTCACGAACCCTCAACAATTTTATTTGAAAACCTGATTGATCGGTTTCTTCGGTTCAGAATTTTAAATTAATTTCATTAATGTTTCACTTTAATTATTTAATGTTTTATTTATTAATTTCGAATTTTTTTAATTATGAAAATTGTGAAATTACCGTTTTGCCCTCGGAGAGGACTTTTCACGTTTTAAGTCGATTTTTAATGTTCTAAGATGTTTTAGAATCGATTTTTCGTAAGGAATTCAATGGAAATATTGGTTTGTGTCATTTATGAAATTTTTTGTGTGAAATGATTGTGAACTTTATGAGGGGCATTTTCGTAATTTTGTCAAATTCTGTTAAAATTGGTGAAATGATTTATTGGATCCGATTTGTTATTTTATGTGTTCGAGAGAGTTTTCCTAAGCGTAACGTAGGCTCTAGGGTTGTTTTGAGGTTAGGGGTATTTTGGTAATTTGATCAATTTTTAGTGATTTTTATCGTGAAACTTCTGTTTGGTCTGCAAGATGATGATTTCTATATTTCTGGGGTCGTGTTTTCCTAACGTAGCGTGGTTTCTAAGGTTTTGTCAATTCGAGATACCTCATCCGCATTTCTGAAACATATCGGGTAACAAAATAAAGCAATGGAATACACATCCATCATTGGGAATCATTGCGATCGGGTTGACGAGTTGATTAATCAGGCGGATGCAAAAATGGGGTGTCTACAGTCACGATTAGACATAAAAAGTTACGCACACTTAGGATCGCTACATCTTATACCTAACTTAGCAAGCATGTACGCATAGGTTCGCTACACAATTCGATAACTTAGAGACCAATCTACGTTAAGAAATTACAACCTCGAGACTTAGAAATAACTACATAGGGACTGAAAGAAACCTCACGTTAAAATTCGTAAAAATCTGTAAAAATCACAAAAATGACGAAAATAACCTTCATAAATTTTGGACCTCTAAAAATTCTCGAAACTACCTTCATTGCACTCAGAATGTGATTTCGAGTCTAACAGGACCAAAATTGATGAAAATAGAGAAATTTGTGAAAAATCTATAAAAAATACCAAAATGACGAAAATGCCACTCATAAATTTTGGACCCTTGAAAAATCTCGAAAGTACCTCCATTGCACCCAAATCGATGAAAACATATGGATTTAAAAAAAATCATAAAAATGATCAAAATACCCCTCAATATCCAACTCTAACATAAAAATCCTGATCTCTAGGAAAATAAAATTTAAATCGAAAATCAAACTAAAATTCAACCAAGAAACCAATTTAAAATTCAAATCAAATTTAAACCAAAAATCAAAATAAAATTTATATTAAAAATTAAACTAAAATTTAACCAAGATCAAATTAAAATTCAAAATTTAACACCAATTTAAAATAAAAAATCAAGTTAAATTTCAATTAAAATACAAAATAAAAATTAATTTTAAATTAAAAATCAATAAACCAATTAAAATACAAAATCAAAATCAAATTGAAAATTAAGTTAAAAATCATTCAATCAATTAAATAGTAAAATTAAATCGCATCGATCAACCAATCAAAATAAAATAAATTCGACCAACAACCAATAATAGAATTTTAGACACCCCATTTTTGCACTCACCTGATTAATCAATTTGTCAACTCGATCACGACGACTCCCAATAATGGATGATTATTTCAATGCTTTATTTATTACTAGATATGTTTCAGAAATTCAGATGAGGCATCTCAAACTAACAAAACTGTAAAAACCACGCCACGCTAGGAAAATATAATCCCAAAAACATAAAAATCATCATCTTGCAGACAAAAAGAAGTTTTACGATAAAAATCACTAAAAAATGACTAAATTACCAAAATAGCCCTAACATCAAAACATCCTTAGAGCCCCCTTACGCTTAGAAAAATCCATTCGAACACATAAAATAACAAAATGAAATGAAATAAATCATTTTATCAATTTTCACCAAATTTGATAAATTTACAAAAATGCCCCTCATAAGGGTGACAATCATTTCATGCCAAAAAATTTCATAAGTGACGCAAACCAATAATCCCATTAAATTCCTTACGAAAAATCAATTCCAAAACATCCTGAAATATTGAAAAACGACTTTGAAACGCAAAAGTTCTCTTCGGGGGTAAAACGATAATTTTTTAATTTTTAAAAATTTTAATTTCGTAATTAATAAATAAAATATTAATTAACGCAAAGTAAAACCTTAATAAAATTAATTTAAAAATCTAACCCAAGTCAATCTCATAAGACTTAAGTCAAAATCCTAATTAAAACCCTAATCTAAAAACACCAAGTCAATCTCATAAAACTTAAGTCAAAACCCTAATTAAAATCCTAATCTAATAAAACTTAAGTCAAAATCCTAATTAAAATCCTAATCTAAAAAAACCAAGTCAATCTCATAAGACTTAAGTCAAAATCCTAATTAAAATCCTAATCTAAAAAGACTGAGTCAATCTCATAAGACTAAAGTCAAAATCCTAATTTATCTTATCTAAAAAGAGACCTATTCAAATCCCAATTCTTCCAAAAAAAATCTATAAATAGAGAGCCTCCACAACCTAATTTCGTAGGTTAAAGAAAACCCTCGAAAAAGTAGGTCAAAAAGCCTCCTTAGCCTTTTCAAAACCCTGATTTTGAAGCCCTAACCCCTTACCTATCATTCAAATCCTAATTTTTATTCACAAACTCTACAAAATTCTTCACAAACACTCAAAAATCCATCAATAAATTTAGGAAACACTCAGATCTAAGAAGGAGGTACTTTGTCTTAGAGATTTGGAGCGGATCCATTAATAGAAACAAAGCAAGGAGTATTTTACGAAGAACCATTCTACCAGTTCTAAGGGAACAAAGTGTTGCGATCATATAGGTATATTTTTCTTTTATCTTTTTCATTTATTTTATTTATTTAGTTTAGATTTTTTTAGCAATGTAATATTCTTGAGAAATAGTAGAAATCGGTATTTGTCGGGTAGGGTTGATGCTTAACACCTTCCAACCCCGTAACATGATCCTCGGACTTAGTTTCTTTTTGTAGATTAGTTATTTTTATCCATGTTGAGTCAATGTTCAGTTCCTAGACCGTAATAACTAGGTGACGACTCCCAAATCTCAAAAAATCTAAAGTGAATCTGCACACCCCGCGGATCGAGGACATTTTCAAAAATCGAAATTCAAATCAAACAGTCAAAATTCAAAATTTAAAATCAAATTAAAATTAATTAAACAATCAAAATTTAAAACCAAATGCAAAGTTCAAATTTAAATCAAAACATCAAATTAAAGTTTAAAATCAAATCTGAAATTCAAACTCAAATAAAAAATCAACCAATCAGAATTCAGCGAGTAAATTACCGTAGTACGAGTAGTGTGGGATCCCCCTCTCCCATTCTCTTTTAAAAAAAATTCAAACAAAAAATAAATAAACAACAACCCACGTTTTCCTCTTCTTCTTTTTTAACACCAACTTCTCCAACACCCCTTCCATGTCCCCTCTCCCATCTCTCCAACCGTTCCCATCACCCCACGTTTTTAACTGCAACTACACCACCTCCCTCTTTCCAATCTTCTCCATAAAAATGTCCTCTCTCCCTCCTTCTTAAGGGACACAAAAAAATGAGAGAAAAAAACGTTTTCATTTTTGGTTGGCTGCCATTTAAAAAATGAGCAACTTCACCTCTTTTATCTCTTTGATATCTCCCATCAACCCACGTTCTCAACCCTTCTTTTTCTTCACAACAAAACCTGCAACAAAAGCTCACTCCCTCCCTCTTTCACGTTCTGAAAAAAAAAAGAACCATAAAAGCAAAAAAAAAAAAACAGCAACCATAAAGGACGGTTTTTTTTTCTTTTATTGGCAACCATTAAAAACCAGCAACACCTCTTTCTAAATCACCCCTTCACAGACCTTTCTTCCTCTCTTAATCTTGCTACACTCTCCCTCACATCTTAGAGGACCCATTGCAGCCCCTTTGTTGCACACACAAAAAAAAAAACAACTTATAGAAAAAAAAATATAAACATTTTTGGTGTTGCCATATAAAAAAAAACATTACAGTCCCCTACCTCTCCATCTTCTTCACCCCATTCACGTCATCACCATTTTTTTCTCTTTCTTCATATCTCCCGTACAACGAGCTCTCATTGCAAAAGCGTGGCTACTACAGCCACTTTTTGTTCTCTCTCTCACTCTCTGCTTTCCTCAATCTTCAACCAACGTCCGAGTGCATTGTAACGCAGCCCCCTTAGCTGTCCAATCTCTTCACGTACCGCTACAATACCTCTTATCTTGCCCTCATACCCCATGTCCTTACGACAATGAATACTCGCAATTCTTTGAGTTGGACCTGAAGGAATCAATGCACAATTCTTAGGTAAGTCCATTTTTATTATTTTATTATTTTATTATTTTATTATTTTATCTTATTTTCCTTTTTTTTGTATTCTAAACTTGCCTCCATATGTTTATTTTTATTCTTGATTTTGCTTTTCTTTAATGCACTTAAATTAATTCACTGATTTTTGGGTATACGTGGCACTAATGGCAATCTTCAAGTTTTTTAAATATTTGTGGATTGATTCAGTGATTTTTTTTAATGTCGTAGGTTGATCGAATTATTTTATACAAAATTAGAAAGCCAACTCCTTGATTGATAATTTTAACGTATCAACTCATTGATTTTGTGATGTTTACGTATCAACTTATTAATTGATAATTTAATCGGATCAACTCGTTGATTTTTTTATGTTAACGTATCAACTCATTGATTGATAATTTAATCGGGGCAAATCCTTGATTTTATGATGATACCGGATCATTGATTGTTAATATTATCAAAATCAAATCTCTTTGATTAAAATGTGTGGATTAATTCATTAATTTTGACATACGTGGAGGGTTAAAAAAATGAAAATTTCTTTGCTCAAGATTGTTGAGTTGACTCGTTGATGTTGTGTACATTAGAAATTTTCTATGAAATTAGGCACGTGAGTCAACTCACTAATTTTGTATACATTGGAAGTTTCAAATAAAAATTTTCTATGAAATTGAACAACGAGTTGACTCACTGATTTTAATACACGTGACAATTCAAAAGCCAAAATTTCTAATTAAAAAATGTGTGAATCGACTCACTGATTTTAATACACGTGGTAATTCATAAAATCAAGATTTCTTTGATTAATAATTTGTGAGTTAACTCACTGATTTTAATACACGTGGTGATTCAAAAATTGAACTTCTTTGATAACGAATATGTGGGTTAGCTCACTAATTTATTGCACGTGACAATTCAAAAATCAAATTTTCTTTAATAAAATGTTGTCAGTGAGTTAAAAATTGATTTTGTGTACATAACAATAAAAATTGATTTCCCATTCTTCCATATGTGACTGGATCGATTCAATAAATTATGGTATCACGTAAATCCTATTAAATCATGGGATTCCACAACACGAAATTCGAGAATCTATGTAATTATCTTAATCGTAAGATTCATTTGGCAAATCCGACATAAATCGATGATGATGATTGGACCATAGTCTTATCCCGTTGACCATAAGTTAGTTTTGGATCGTAGTAGAAGCCAATTATCTCGATCGGGTGAGTTCGGGGCTTAACACCTTCCGAAACCTGTAACCTAACCCCTTACCCATTTCTCTTACTTGTGGACCAACCCGATCCATTTTGGAGTTATCTCTGGTTCCTAAACCTAAACTAGGTGGCGACTTCTTATTTTTTAAAGTCACCGAGATACATAATCAAACCCCTATTCGCTATTTTACGGACGGTTGCGGGGGTCGAGGCGATTTTAGTGGCGACTCTACTGGGGATATTTAGGGTCAAACTTGACCCGACCCAAAACTATCCTTAGGTTGACTTTTTTCTCGAGTCAACCCAGTTGACTCAATAAGAATCTTAGATTAGGTTAGATTTTGTCTTTTATTTCATTGGCATGTGATTAGATATGTTCAATTGTTTATATCTCCTGATTTGATTGATGATTGGATGTATTTGATTTGTATGGTTGGATATTTGTGAAAAACACCCCGGGCGTACTTTGTCCCTTTGTACACACTCACGAGCATGCATATTCATATTTGCCTCATGACATATCCTTATGAACCCAGTAGCCAGAACCAAGCTAACCTGGTCCTTCGGGACACGGGAGATGCCTGTGAATGCTACAACTTTAGTATAATACCTTTGCGAATATCAAACTGAAACACCACATATTGTTTGACCAGGTAAAACTAGAATAGTATATCGGTGTTTCGGGCTGAAGTGATCTAAGCTTTATCCTAACCTAGCCTCAATCATATAGTAAGCCCAGAACTTAAGTGCGATCCCATTAGGTCACGACTCGAATCGACCATAAGTTCTTCCGAGTTGCCTTTCTTTAATCTAACCAAAAGGTAGTGGGTAGGCCGATCCACACAACTCAAATTGAACCCGCAACATCAGTCCAACCTAATAAATGTAAATGAAAAGTTGTGTTGACTAATCGCTTTCTAACCCATTAGCCTAATTGGTAAGTTGATCTTTCAGATCAATATATGAATCAATCGAGTTAATTGGTTTAATAAAATGTCAATGAGGTGATATATCATTTTTTTACCCATTGGGTAAAATCGATCCAAATGAGATAACTGAACTTCTTTTTCTAATTGATTATATTCAACGGATCGGACCTTTCTTTAAATCAAAATGGTTGAATCACATTAAAGATCGTACCAAAATATAAATATGGCTTGTTTTTAATGTGTCAGTAGTAGGAGTTAGTTTCTTTTTGTTATATGGCTCATGATGATGTACAATTGTTGATGGATCAAGCCTTAGAAGCTTTCACCACAAGCGAGAAGTACAATTTTAGTGCATATAGACTTCAAAGCGTATTCTCCCTCAAGTCAGTAACTGTCAACTAGAACCTTTTATGTGCCACGACCAATTTTTGGGAACCAAACTACCATGTATTCCGTTTTGGTTCAGTCATACTTTGTCCAACTCATGAAGATTATTTCAATATTATGGGGATAAGCACATTGGGTCCAATCATTCGTCTTCCATTGAAATCCAAATTCACAAAAGAACTCTCAAAAGAATTAGGAGTTAAGCCTAAAAAGGTAAGAAGATTCACAAATCACGGTTTACTAAGCATGTGAAGAATTTTAGAAGTACACCGAACTCCTGAACATGAAAATCCAGGGGATTTTGCTCTAGAGCCTCACAAGAAGGCTAGAGATTTTACTTTATATCTGGGGCTATTTTCAACATATTTATTAGTTTCATTTAGGATGGGTCATCAGTTGTTGGGCTTCTTCATAGATATTGTCGGAAAAACTAAAAGTAAGGTTAATCCAGTCCCCACAATACTCGTCAAGACTTTTGAGGGATTATCAAATAAGAATGCATCAAAAGGGGCAGGATTTTGAGGAAGTCCACATTTGCTTTATCTATGATTATGTATCTGACTTCGCATCACAGAATTCCCGTAAATCAAGGAAAGTAAATGGAAAAAATTTGTAGAAAAAAGAAACATTGGTGGACTTTGCATCCATGGAAGACTGGAGAGATTGGCTCTCAAATTTGACTACACAAGATGTAAATTAGGATAGATTGGGATAAAAAAATGGATGAAGGCATGTACTTGCTTCAAAAGGGTCTGATCATGTAATGCTCACTGGTTTGTTGCATACATATTTTTATTGCCCAAGGATGATATCAAGACAAATAGGATTCCCTTCATAGATCCCAATGCACCCGAGGAATCGACATCCTATTAAGGAGCTGACTGTGTATTTAGTGGAACACATAACTACCGATTGGGACCATCAAATACTTCTTGAATCGAAAGATCAACAAACATTCAAGAAGCAGAATAGAGGAATAGAAGAGCATGTAGGGTCCTAGATCGAGTCGTTTTTGCTTTAAGAAGAGATTCTCCTCAATTCTTTTATTTTCGCATTTTCTCATTGGTATGATTTTTAATGAGAAGTCTCTTTTAATAAGGCCCTAATTAATAATAAATCACCTCATCATACATAAGCTCAACCAGCATAACTCATCAATTATAATAAAATAATAAAAGCAAATGCTATCAAAAGGGATCATTTACCTACCACAAATTTTTAATTCACTTTTGATGGGGTTTCAGGATACTATTTTGCCCAAACTTAAGGGTCCGCAACCTAGTTGGAGTCGAGAGTCAGGTCGTTTGGGAAGAATATCAGCACCTAGAGAACCGTCAGAAATGGCTTATGAATCTATACTTGCGAAAATTCATAAAATCTTGTCGGTCTTTACAATGGATATAAACAGTATAAAGAGCAAGGTATAAGTGCTAGAACAGATCTCTGAGTCAACAATATACCACCCTGACGATCAAAGGGGCAAAGGACCAGAAGGTAGCATAGCTAAGAATCTAGATGAGGTTTATTAACTTGACGAAAATAATGAGCACTTTAATGAGAATCCGATGTTAGCCAACAAAATGACTCAGTTGGAAATAGCTATGAAGAACATAAAAGGGATTGACGAAATCACAGTAAGGATAGAGGCTTTGAATCAAATCCCTAAGATCCGTTTGCCCGAGAAGTTTGTAATGGCAGAAATGGAAAATTAAATCTAGTAAACTGCGTAAAAACGCATCTCAAGGTATATGTCACTAACATGCACACAATGGGCCTCAATGACGAACATATGACATTGTTATTCCAATGTACTCCATCAGGATCAGTGTTACGATGGCTAATGTCCCAAGATCCAATTGTAATAGGGATATGGGAAAATATGTCAAGGATGTTCTAGCACCAGTACAAGTACAACACCGAGATAGAAACTTCTCGAAAGAATTTAGAATTTACTAAGCAGAAGAATGGGAAAACATTTATTGATTTCATTAGTCGTTGGAGGGCTAAAGCTGCATAGGTGTGGGATAAACCATCGAAAAAGGAACAAGAGGCTTTCATATTGAAAAACCACTCGCAGGGGTATGCTCAGCATTTAGTCGCCCAGTATCACTCTATATTCGAATTCCTGTTATAAGTCGAAAGCCAACTTAAGAATGTTTTTGCCTCTAGGATCCTTTCCAACTCTTTTGACCATAAAGCTGATAAGTCGGTTTGTAACGACTTATTCCATGTAATTTTACTTGACATTTTGTTAATTTGAGAGTGATTTTATTTAGTAATCGTTCTTTTTATTGCTTTCGGTAATAAATGGCCAAGAATACTAAAAGGAAGCAATTCGAGATGAAATTGAAAGAAATGACAAAGTTTCGGAGAATGGAGTACAAGAGGCAAAAGCCGCTGCGGCGGTAGATACATGTCCGCCGCGGCGCTCGTGTTTCAATCAACAAAGGCCCCAAGATAAGAGCTAGTCACCGTGGCGCGATCCCTTTTCTGCACTTCGTCTCGTGTTGTTATCATATCTTTTAGATCCGATTTAAAGGGGATTTAACCCCAATTGTATTCAGAACGTATGAAGGCTATAAGTAGTTTATTTTTTTAAGGTTTATGGGAATATCTTGGAGACGCTAGAGAAGAAGGGGGATAAGAGATCAAGTGATTGCTACTGCAATATTGAATTTTACTGGTTTATTCTTCCTTTCTTCTATGTTTAATTTCAAGATGTTTGTTTCGTATTTCGTTATGAACTAAATTTCATTTCTAGGGTTGAGATGTAACTCAGATATAATTTCGTAGTTGTTTTATTCAAATTCAATTCCTTGTTTGCAATTCTTTATTTGTGTGTCTATTTTAAGTTTAATGCTGTCAAATCTTAAGGTCAAAGTTTTGATTGATTTATTGATTTAAGTCTATAATGAGAATTAGAATCTAGGTTAGATCAATAAACTATATCACGTTAGAATGAATGAACGGTAGAGGTACTTTAAGCATATTGTAAGAGGTTAGTAATTCAATTTACGATAAGTCCACAAATTTTATGACTCTTTGGTATTTAAATTCACATAGAGATGTGCTGAGTTATATTAAAGGAGTAATCTAGCGTATTTCGAGAGAAAATACTAGTTAGTATAGGGATTAAACTTCCAATAAGGCAAACAGGAATTATTTTGAATAATCAATTACGTAGGAGTATCTGTAGTAAAGTCGAAAGCCCTAGGTTTCTAATCCATAAGAATCCATTCTTTTTTGTCTCATTGTTATTTCAATTTGCAATTCTACAATTCTCGATTCATCAAATAGTAATTTAAGTGATTGTTTTTGGTACTTAATAACTTAATCCTCGTGGGAACGATATCTTATATTATTACTTGAAATGATTAGTGCACTTGCTAGCATAAATTATACACATCAAGTTTTTGGCGCCACTGCACGGGATTAAAGATTACTAATATTAATACCAATTGCTTTTATTACTAATTTGATTTTTTATTTATTCTTACTTATTCGTTTTTCTCTTTTCAGGTTTTTCTTAGTGTATGAAACGGACAAGGAGCTTGGATTTAGTGCCAATCGCCTTGATATCGATAAGACACTTAGAGGCTAAATAGGGAACGCAAGCAAAGAGCTGAACAAGGAGTTTTAGCAGTGGCGGAAGAAAGAATAATGGTGGTGGTGGAGATGCAGTCCCGAATAGAGTACTAAAGGATTACTCTATTTCTAATGTGGGTGTCTCTAGCATTCGAAGGCCACCTATTCAAGCAAACAATTTTGAGATCAAGCCTGGCATCATTTAGATGATACAATCTTCAGTTCAGTTTGGGGGGTTGGCTAATGATGATCCAAATTTGTATATTGCAAATTTCTTGGAAATTTGTGATACATTCAAGCACAATGGGGTGACTGATGATGCCATAAGACTGCGTTTGTTTCCGTTCTCATTGAACAGCAAGGCTAAAGCATGGTTGACCTCGCTACCTTCAGGAACCATTACTATATAAGATGGGCTGGTTAATGCCTTTTTGACTAAGTACTTTCCACCAGCGAAATCTGCGAAGATGAGGAATGATATAACCAATTTTCTACAGCAAGATCAAGAATCTCTCTATGAAGCTTGGGAGAGGTTCAAAGATCTCTTAACGAAGCGCCCGCACTATGGACTACCATTATGGATGCAAGTGCAAACGTTTTATAACGGTTTGCTCTCAAACACTCAAACCATAGTGGATACAGCAAGTGGATGAGCATTCTTCAACAAGACACTGGAGGAAGGATATGAATTTATTGAAGTCATGGCTAGTAACAACTTCCTAAAATCTGATAGGAATGCACAGAAAAGGACAGTCGGAGTTCATGACATTGATGCTTTTACTAATTTTGCTGCTCAAGTTGCTATTTTAAATAATAATTTTAAGAAAATGAATGTTGCTGCAGTTTCTAATGTAGTTTGTGATAATTGTGCAGGGAATCATCCTACAGTGTCAAAGTCCATATGAAGCAAATTCTTTCAAACAAGTAAATTATGTGGCCAACAATCAAAGACAATACAATCCTAACTCCAATTACTACAATCAAGGGTGGAGGAATCATCCAAACTTCTCATGGAGCAACAATGCGAATGTGCAAAAACTGCCTCCCGATTTTCAATCTCAATAGAAGAAATCAACCCTGGAAGAGGTCTTCACCCAATTCATGTAAAATACCAATGTATTCATTGATGATACCCAAGCCAATTTCAGAAATCAAGGTGCAAGTATTCGCAACCTTGAACATCAAGTTGGGGAGATTTCCAAGCTATTGACGGAAAGAGTTCAAGGAGCACTCCCAAGTAGTACTGAGAAGAATTCCAAGAAGCATGTGAAAGCTATAACTCTTAGAAGTGGGAAGGAGTTAGAACAATCGAAGGGGGCTAGCAAGCAAGCAAATGAGGATAAAATTGCTCTTCCTAAAGATCAAGATGCTACCACTCCTATTCAACAACCTATTCCACAACCATCTTCTAATCCCATTCCTTTTTCTCAAAGATTGCGAAAGCAAAATTTAGATAAACAATTTTCTAAATTTATTGATATTTTTAAAAGCTTACATATTAATCTTCCCTTTGTAGATATGTTGGAGCAAATGCCGAAATATGCTAAGTACTTGAAGGAAGTTCTATCAAACAAGCGGAAATTGGTGGATAATGAGAAGGTTATGCTCACGGAAGAATGTAGTGCTTTTCTTCAAAGAAAGCTTCCTCAAAAGCTAAAAGATCCAGGGAATTTCACTATTCCTTACATTATTGGTGATTTTAATTTTGATAGAGTTTTATGTGATCTTGGTGCAAGTATTAATTTGATACCTCTCTCTATTTTCAGGAAACTCGATTTAGGGGAAGTGAAGCCTACTACGGTATCCTTGCAGCTTGCAGATAGATCTATCAAGCATCCTAGAAGCATTATTGAGGATGTTTTGGTAAAAGTGGACAAATTCATTTTTCCTGCTGATTTTATCATTTTGGATATGGAAGAAGACAAGGATGTTCCACTCATATTGGGAAAGCAAAATTTAGGTAAGCAATTTTCTAAATTTAATGTTTTTGAGGTTATGAAATTTCCTTCCTTTGTTGAAGCATGTTTTGCAATAAGTGTTTTGGATAGGGTAGTAACTGAAAATTTTAATGAATCTTTTCCTCCTTTACCTTTGGAAAATTGCATATTAAATGGTAGAACTTAGGAACTCTAAGTGATGATGAAATATAATTGAATGTGTGACTAATCTTGATGCTTTGCCACTTTGTGAGTTTCCAAAAGGCTTAAATTTAAAGAGTTAGGAGCTGTGGATGTTAATGAACCATCATCTAAAAAGGAACCTCCTAAACTTGAACTTAAACAATTGCCATCACATCTTAGGTATGCTTTCTTAGAAGAGTCTTGTTATTATCCTATTATTATTAACTCTTCTTTGAATGATTTGGAGGATGAAAAGTTATTGAGAGTTTTAAGGGAGCATAGGAAAGCTATTGGATGGACTATTGATGATATCAAGGGAATTAGCCCATCTATTTGTATGCACAAGATTTTGATGGAAGAGAGCTACAAGCCATTAGTACAACCTCAAAGAAGATTAAATCCTTCCATGCAAGAAGTGATGAAAAAGGAGGTTGTGAAGCTTATGGATGCAGGTATAATTTATCCAATCTTGGATAGTTCATGGGTAAGTCTGGTCCAAGTGATTCCTAAGAAAGGTAGTATGACCTTGGTGAAGAATGACAACACTAAGCTTATACCCACAAGAACGGTGATCGGATGTAGAGTTTGTATAAATTATTGGAAACTCAATGATGCCACAAGAAAGGATCATTTTCCTTTTCCCTCCATTGACCAAATGGTGGAGAGACTTTTCAGGCATGACTATTATTGTTTCTTATATGGATTTCGATAGCTATAATCAAATTCCAATAGCACCGAGGATTAAGAGAGAAAACCACTTTTACATGTCCATATGGAACTTTTGCTTATAGAAGAGTGCCATTCGGATTGTGGCAACGCCCCTGCTACTTTCAACGTTGCATGATGTCAATTTTTCCGATATGGTTGAAAAATACATTGAAGTGTTCATGGATGATTTTTCTGTTTTTGGTTCTTCTTTTGATAATTGTCTTTTTAATCTCTCTTTGATTTTGCAGTGATGTATTGACACAAACTTGGTCTTGAATTGGAAAAAATGTCATTTTATGGTAAAAGAAAGAATTGTATTGGGACATCGAATTTATGTTAAAGGAATTGAGGTTGACCAAGCAAAAATTGATGCAATTGAGAAGCTTCCACCTCCTACCAATGTTAAGGGAGTTAGAAGTTTTCTTGGACATACAGGATTTTACAGGAGATTTATTAAAGATTTTTCTAAAATTGCTTAACCTCTTTGTGAATTGTTGGTAAAAGATGCAGTTTTTTATTTTTCCAAAGAATGTTTAGATGCTTTTGAAACTCTTAGAGTGAAATTGATATCTTCTCCTGTTATTGCTGCACCCGATTGGGAATTGGCTTTTACTTTGTGTGTGAAGCATAATATGCTATAGGTGTTGTTTTAGGCAGCAAAAAGATAATGTTTTTCATGTATTTACTATGCTAGCACAAGTTTTAAATGAGGCTCAATTGAATTATGCAACTACCGAAAAAAGAGCTTTTAGCAGTTGTTTATGCTTTTGACAAATTTCGATCTTATTTGATAGGCTCTAAAGTGATTGTCTACATCGATCATTCGGCTTTGAGGTATTTATTTGCTAAAAAAGGTGCAAAGCCAAGGTTGCTAACATAGATTTTACCTTTGCAGGAATTTGACTTGGAAATCAAGGACGAGAAAGGAACCGAAAATGTGGTTGCAGATCATCTTTCTAGGACGGACCATGTGCAACCAAATGAAGAAGTTGATGGGGATATTAATGAGAAATTTTCAGATGAGCAGCTATTTGCAATTGGAGAAGCCCCATGGTATGCTGATATTGTCAACTATTTGGCTAGGGGGATTGTGCCTACCGAACTCACCCACCAAAGGAGGAAGAAGTTCTTTTCAGGTATTAAGTATTTTATATAGGATGATCCATTCCTTTACGAGATGTGTGGTGATGGTATAACTAGAAGATGTGTGCCAGAAGAGGAGATGGAGAGTATTCTTCAACATTGTCATTCTCGCGAAGTTGGAGGACACTTTGGAGCAACCAAGACAGCAGTAAAAATTTTACAATCAGGATTTTATTAGCCTACTCTTTTTAAAGATTCATATAATTTTGTTGCCAATTGTGACAAATTTCAAAGGGTTTGGAAATATATCTAGGAAAAATGAGATGTCTCTGACAAATATTTTGGAAATTGGATTGTTTGATGTTTGGGGTATTGATTTTATGGGTCCTTTTCCATCTTCTTTCTCTAATCGTTTTATTTTGGTTGCTGTAGATTATGTGTCCAAGTGGGTTGAAGCTGTAACATTGCCAACCAATGATATGCTCGGGTGGTGGTGAGATTTTTGAATAAGTATATTTTTGCAAGATTTGGAACACCAAGAGCTATCATAAGTGATGGAGGATCACACTTCTGTAACAAACAATTTGATTCACTTTTGAGCAAATATGGAGTGACATAGGGTGGCTACACCTTATCATCCACAGACAAGTGGTCAAGTTGAGGTATCCAACTGTGAGCTAAAGTGGATTCTATAGAAGACAGTCAATTCTTCAAGGAAGGATTGGTCAAGCGAATTGGATGATGCTCTATGGGCCTACCGGACAGCGTTCAAGACACCTATTGGAATGTCTCCATATCAATTGGTTTATGGAAAATCTTATCATCTCCCAGTTGAGTTGGAACATAGATCATGTTGGGCTGTTATGTTCTTGAATTTCAATTTATAGGTTGCAGGAGAGAAGAGACTGTTACAGCTAAATGAGATGGAAGAGTTCCGGAACGATGCTTATGAGAATGCTAGGATGTATATGGAAAAGACAAAGAGATGGCATGATAAGCACATTCACAAATGGGAATTCAAAGAAGGACACCAAGTTCTCCTCTTCAATTCAAGACTTAAACTTTTTCTAGGAAAATTAAGATCACGGTGGTCCGGTCCTTTCACTGTCAATAAGGTCTTATCATCGGGGGCAATAGAAGTCAAGCATTCGTCGAATGGGATTTTTACAGTAAACGGGCAGCGATTGAAGCACTACTTTGGAGGAAACTTTAGTACCGAGCGGGTGTCCATTTTGCTCTCAATTCCGAAGTAAAGATTCAAGAAAGTCTAGCTAAAGACTTAAATTTTAGTGCTTCTCGGGAGGCAACCCGATTTATTTCCAGCATTGAAATTTTAATTTTTGAACAACTTATTTAATTTTGTAATTTAATTTTTGTTTAATTTCCAGGATTTAGGATTTCATTAGTTTATTTTATTATATTTTTAGTTGTTATTTTATTTTATTAGGTAGTTTAGGATTTGTTTTGATTTTAATTATGTTTGTTTTATTTTTCAGTTGAATAAAGGGTTTCAGTGTTGCCCAGTCAATTCCGCCGCGGCGGTTTCTGAAAATCTTAGATAAAGAGGGCAAACCTGTGCTTAGCCGCCGCGGCGCGAGTCGCGAAGTTGGAAGTTTAAGGGGTTAAACCCTTCGTTTGGTTCAAACTCCTCACATTCTCTCCACCCCTTTTTCTTCTTCTCTCCAAAAACCTCTCATTTTCCTTCACCTCTTCCTCTTTCTCAACCTTCTACCGCCCCTAACTCTATTTAAATCTACAAAATTTCTTTCATTTGTTCATATCACTCTCACTATTCTTGTTTCTTCTCAGAGAAATGAAAGGTTACTACTAAGTTTGGAAGAAGGAAGGTGATTGCATTGAAGTTTGGATTCGAGATTTGAAGAAGAGGTTTGCAAAAGTGGTAAGGGTTTTCTTCTCTCTTGATTGCTGAAGTTCTGTGTTTGGTTGATTTCTGATTAGAAGGGTTTTATTTGGGTTATAATGGCTTCATCAAGTACTTCTAAGAAGAGGAAATCTAGGGTTGTTTATGATGAAGAAAAAAACTTTAGTGAAGATGCACAGAATAGGTTCTATGAATCGGTAACTGGTAAAAATCCCATAACAGAAAGGGGATTCACTGTCGCAGTTGTAAGATATCCTCGTATTAGGGGGATTATAGAAGAGAGGAAATGGGAATAGTTTTGTGCAAAACCTAAGCCTGCAATAGTACCAGTTGTGAGGGAATTCTATGCTAATGCTCCTTAACATGACCATAGGAAGGTGTTTGTTAGAGGAAAACAGGTCAATTTTAGTGGGGAGGCTATCAACAAAATTTTCAAATTACCTGATATTACGAAAGATGATTATAATAGATTCATTGGGAGGCAAATAGATTATCAAGAGATATTGCAAGAGATTGCTGCACCAGGTACCCAATGGAAGCTAACAAAAGAATAACCCGTGACATTTCCGAGCATTGGGCTCACTAAGGACTGCAAGGCTTGATACTATTTTCTAGGGGCTAGAATGATGCCAATAAAGCATTTTAGTGATATTAATAAGGAAAAAGCAATTCTCTTGTACTGCATTGTGACTGGAAAATCTATTGATGTGGGGAAATTCATATCTTCTCATCTTATACAGTGTTACAAGCACACTTCCATGTCATTATTTTATCATTTCTTGTCACTGCTTTGTGTGTTGCTGCTGGGGTCCAATTTGGGGTAGATGAGGAGACTTTGGCTCCTATGACTGCACTTTCTGACAGTAAAGTACAAGGTATGAAAGGGGTTCACAGAATGGCACCAGTTGTTCAGAGTCAACAGGTAAGACCACAGTCCTCCAGATCTCTCACTATTGCTAAGCGGATAGAGAGGTTGGAAGAAAGGGTTAATCAGCAAGGCGAGCAGCTCCAGCAGTTTACAGAGTATTAGTATGCCTGCAACAACACTCTTGAGTTGATGATGAGGCAGCTAGCAGTAGGGATAGCAGTGGACATGTCACAGTTTATCCAGGAAAGTCACATGGAGAGGGACTGGGGTCTTCTCGGGAAGAGGACTTAGATGGAGATGAGGGTGATGGAGCAACTAAGGAGGAGGAGATGTAGTCTCTATTTTTATTTCATTTTACTTTTCTGTCTATTTTTCTATTTTTGATTCAATTTTATTTTTTGGATTTATCAGTTATGTTTTGTTTTATTTTGGATACTTGAACTAAGTATCGTTTTTCTTTGTGTGAGTAACGACTTACATTGGTTGCAAGTGTGACTTTTTCTTTTTCTTTTTAGGATACTGCTTGAAAAGAAGGAGAAAATGGTTGTTGTACCCAAGATAAATCGAGAAGGGAGTTATTCTATCCCTTAATTTCCTTACTTTAGTTTGTTTGTTTTTGTTCATTGAGGGCAATAAAGATAATTAAGTTTGGGGGGAGGAGGATAATTTGATTCTTTTATTCTTTGAGTTGTTAGCTGATATGATCCCTCTTGAATGATATAAACCCTCTTGGAGATCTCTTGATGATCTCTTCTAGGAACCCTTGAATTCGATGTCTTCAAAACGTGTCAGATCACTTGGGAACAAAAGATGTTGATCGGATTAGAACCTTCAGGAAACTAAGTCCCTAAAACCCCAACCTTGAGACGCCACAAAGGATGATCACTCCTTTGATAAGTAGAAGATTCATGCACTTCTTCAAGAACTCAAGCAAGAACTCATACAAAAACTCATACAAGAACTCATAAAGAACTCATAAAGAACACATGAAGACTTAAGAAACTTCTTGAATAAACTTCAAAGAATTGCTCATAAAATGTAAATTGTAAATTGTGTCTCAATTACAAGATGAGGTGTCCTTTTATAGACAAATTAGATCAAGATTAATTCCAATTATCCTTGGAAAAATAAAGAAAGTCTAATTAGTCCTTAGGAAATTAGAATTCAAAACTAAGGACAATTAGAACATAAAAATTCCAATTAACCCTTGCATTCAAATTGATCTTCCAAATTGATCTCTTGCATAAAAAGATAGTTGACCATCCTTGATGAAACTTTGATATCTCCGAAGTTAGCCTTAGAATCTTCTAGAATGGCCTCTTTGTATTGTACTTCCACAATCAAGCCTTGCAATGCCTCTTCCATCCTCTTTGTCCTTGTCCTAGTCATCGGACCGCCAATTCCTTGCAATGGTTCTTGAGAAGACTTGGAAACATCAACTTGAGTTATTGGGTCAGCAACTCGATCTCCATTATTCTCCCCCTCTTCGAAAAGATTCGTCCTCGAATCACCTACATTAAACAAGTATAAATCAATAACATTAAAAGTTGCACTAACATTACCATAATCATTTGGCAAATTGAGTTTGTAGGCGTTATCATTGATCCGTTCCAAGACTTGAAATGGACCATCTCCTCGAGGCTGTAATTTTGATTTCCTTTGGGTAGGAAACCACTCCTTACGCAAGTGCACCCAAACCCAATCTCCAGGGTGGAAAATAACTTTCAAGCGGCCCTTATTGGCTTGCTTAGCATATTACTCATTCTTCCTGTCAATGTTGGCTCGAACTTTGACATGTAAATCTTTCACAAAATCTGCCTTTTTCTTACCATCAAGATTAGCATGTTCATTAGTAGGCAAAGGTAAAATATCCACAGGCGTTAAAGGATTAAAACCATAAACAATCTCAAATGGAGAAAATGAAGTAGTTGAATGAATAGTCTTATTATAAGCGAACTCAATATGTGGTAAACACTTCTCCCATTGTTTTAAATTTTTTTGACTGATAGCACGCAACAAGGTAGTGAGTGTCCTATTAACTACTTTTAGTTTGGCCATCCATTTGAGGATGTGCAACAGTAGAAAATAGAAGTTTAGTTCTAATTACTCATAAAGTACGCCATAAAACCCAAAATAACTTAGGAACTTAACATCTCTATCACTAACAATGACTTAGGTAGCCCATGCAATCGAACTACCTCTTTAAAGAACAAATCAGCAATATGTGTTGCATCATTGGTTTTAGTACATGCAATAAAATGGGCCATCTTACTAAACCTATCAACAACAACAAATATACTATCTTTACCATTTTGAGTCCTTGACAATCCTAAAACAAAATCCATAGAAATATCAGTCCAAGGTTGATTAAGTACACGCAAAGGGGTATACAAGCCATGCGGTCGAATTTTAGACTTTGCTTGCCTACATGTAATGCACTTGTCACAAACAGATTGAACATCACACTTTATATGGGGCCAATAAAAATGCTCACGTAAGATATCTAAAGTTTTTAGGACACCAAAGTGACCCATTAAACCTCCCCCATGACTTTCCCTTACAAGTAACTCACGAACAGAACAATTAATCACGAACAATTTATCTTTCTTGAAAAGAAATCCTTCATGCCTATAAAAGTCACCAAACGCACACTTAGCACATGCATTCCATACTTGGCTGAAATCAAAATCATTGGCATACAAATCTTTAATCAATTCAAAACTAAGTAGCTTAGTTTGCAATGAAGTAAGTAATACGTACCTTCTTGATAATGCATCGTCCACAGCATTTTCCTTCCCACGTTTATATTTAATTACATAAGGAAATATTTCTATAAACTCCAATCATTTAGCATGTCTTTTATTAAACTTACCTTGGGTCTTCAGGAATTTCAAGCTCTCATGATCAGAATGAATGATTAATTCCCTCGATCATAAATAATGTTGCCATGTTCGAAGAGCTCTCACTAATGCATAAAGCTCTTTGTCATAAGTAGGATAATTCAATGCTCCCCACTTAGCTTTTCACTAAAATAAGCTATTGGTTTTAGAATCCTGCATCAAAACAGCTCTTACTCCAATCTTGGATGCATCACACTCTATTTCAAAAGCTTTATCAAAGTTAGGCAAACACAACAAAGGTACATTAGTTAACTTATCTTTCAAAGTTTGGAAAGCCTGATCATGCACACTAACCCAATTAAAAACAACATTCTTTTTTAACAAGTTCATTCAAAGGTACAGCAATAGAACTAAAATCCTTAACAAACCTTCGATAAAAACTTGCTAAACCATGGAAACTTCTTTCCTCGTTCGCATTCTTAGGTATAGGCCAATCCTTTATTACCCTTACCTTTTCCTCATCAACACTAATTCCCTGCGAACTAACAACAAATCCAAGAAACATAGTAGATTTCATACAAAATGTGCATTTCTTAAGATTAACATATAATTGGTGTTCTCTTAACACACTAAACACAGCATGTAAATGCTTCACATGGTCATCAACATTTTTGCTATAGACTAAAATATCATCAAAGTAAACTACCACAAATTTTTCCATGAAAGCACGCAAGACATACTTCATTAATCTCATGAATGTACTAGGTGCGTTAGTTAAACCGAAGGGCATTATTACCCATTCTTACAACCCATATCTAGTTTTAAATGCAGTTTTCCATTCATCTCTCTTTCATGCGAATTTGATAATACCCATTCTTTAAATCAATTTTAGAAAATAAATGAGAGCCATGCAATTCATCAAACATATCATCCAACCTAGGGATATGATGCCTATATTTTATCATTATCTTATTAATAGCTCGACAATCCACACACATGCGCCATGTTCCATCTTTCTTTGGTACTAAGAGAACAGGAACCGAACATGGGCTGAGACTTTCTTTTACAAATCCCTTCTGCAACAGTTCATCCACTTGCCTCTATATCTCCTTTGTTTCCTCGGGATTAGCTCTATAAGCAGGTCTATTTGGTATAGCAGAACCAGGCATGAAGTCTATTTGGTGCTCAATTCCTCTTAAAGGAGGTAAACCATGTGGAATCTCCTCGGGATAAAGATCCTCAAAATCCTGCAACAAAGACACAACAATACTAGAAAAAGATGAGTTAAGATCGTCAGTGGAAAAATAAACATCTTTGTACATAAGAACTAGAACTTGTGGCCTTGCTATCATTACACTTTTAACATCATGTTTTTCAGCAAATACACTCAGTACTTTCTTCTTCTCTCCATGTTGTTCACTTTGCTCTCCTTTTTGCTCACAACTTTTTTTCTCTCTCATTTTGCACTCACTTGCTATCCTGACCTGGTTCTCATAAGCTTGCAAAGGTTTGAGAGGGGCCAATACAATTTTTTGATTGTTCATTACAAAAGAATAACGGTTTTCATACCCATCATGCGACACTCTCCTATCAAATTGCCATGGTCGACCGAGTAGTATATGACCAGCCTGCATCGGTGCCACATCACAAATAACCTCAATCCACATACTTGCCTATTGAGAAAGAAACCTGAACTTGCTTGTTTACCTTCACTTCTCCATAATCATTCAGCCATTGTAGCTTATATGACTTAGGATGTTTCTGCCACTTCAAATTCAACTTCTCTACCAACAAGGTACTAGCAACATTGGTACAACTCCCACTATCAATAATCAATGTACAGACTTTATCCTTCACGTGGCATCTTGTGTGAAAAATATGCTCACGTTGCTCCTCATCTCCTTCATCCTTAGGCTGTATACTCAAAGCTCTCCTGGTCACAAGTAAATCACCATGCACATGCTCTTTTACTTCAACATCAGAACAATCCTCAAAGGAAGGCATCTCGTTGTCACTTGAACTAGCACTTTCAATGTCACCGTTTGCCAAGACAACCATAACCCTTTTGTTTGGGCATTCAGAAGCAATGTGTCTGAACCCTTGGCACCTAAAACACTTAATCTGACGTGACTTAATAAGAGACTTTGTTTCAGGTCTATCTTTAGGAATAGAAACCGAAGGCTTCGACTTTGCGTCTTCTTTTGGTTTGAAAGGAATTTTGTTGTCCTTCCAATTTGGTCTCCACGGATTATTAGAAGATAATCCAGATCTGAACCTTCTAGACTTTATTTGCATTTCCACTTTAATGGATTTATGCAGTAACTCTTCCATCTCCACATAATGGTGCAACTCAACCACATCAGCAATCTCTTTGTTTAATCCGACAATGAATCTAGTCATGGTTGCTTCTCTATCTTCCTCTATGCTTGCTCTAATCATGGCAATCTCTATTTCTTTATAATAATCCTCTACACTCATGAAACCTTGAACCAACCCTTGCAATTTGATATACAAATCTCGATAGTAATGGCTAAGAATAAATCTTTTACGCATCACTGACTTCATCTCATCCCATGATCGAATAGGTCACTCACCATTTATACGCCTATTGATCACCAATTGATTTCACCATATACTGGCATAGTTTGTAAATTCCACGGCGGCTAACTTTATTTTTTTATCCTGGAATAATTATGACAATAAAAAACGTGCTCAACCTTTCTTTCCCACTCCAAATATAATTCAGCATCATTCTTTCTGTGAAAGGTCGGAATCGTCATCTTTATGCTACCCAAATTGTTATCTTCTTTGAAATCAACTTTCTTATCCCGTCGATAATGTACTCTCTCCGCTTTGGAATGAACATCTTTTTCTCCGTCGAACTCATGTCTTCGATATGGTTTAGATTCATTAGAGGATTCCATATTCTCCAACCTTGAATTCAACAATTTAAATTGGTCATGAACAGCCTTGATGAATAATTTCAGGTCGGTCTCATGTGGTTCGCTTCCTTCCTTACTCATGGTTGAAACCTGTAACTTTAAATAAACGAAAACAACAAAAGAATACAACAATCTTGTAAGTCTTGGAAAGTGATGAAAATGATGGAATTGGAGGTCGAAACGATGTGGAATGAGGCTATGCCTATTCTACTTGTAAATCCCGAAAAGAGCTTCGATTTGATATGCACTAATAGTCGTTCTGATATCCAGATCAAAAGTTATGGCCGTTTGAAGTTAGCAGCTCCAATGTATCAATTTTCTGCAACTACAAACAGCGAATAGCCATCCTTCTTTTTTTTTTTTTGTTAAACAAGAATTTAATTGTGGTTGTTCGGATCTCAACAAAAGAGAACATACATTCAGCAAAGTAAGAAAAGGAAACAAAATAATTTTGAGAACTCAGCAACAATTCGTTGGTGGTCACCAATAAGGCGTTTGTGGACCAACTTGGTTTGCTCTTGAGTTATTTAACATGTCTCTTTTTTATTTTATTTATTTTTTTATATTATATCATCCAACAACAACAAGAATGTTAGGAGAGGATGTATATATATATATATATGTATTACCAGCAAAAAAAAAAACGAGTAGTAGACAGTAAGTCAGCAATTGGATTATATTCTACGTTAATGGCGGAATCACCATGACATACTTTCTGAAATTTTCAGCAAACTACATTCCAGCAAGAACACATTGAACACGGTGCTGTTATTTATTTATTTTTTGAAATCGTTCTTGGTCTGATCCGATTTAATGTAACAACAAATCGTTCTATATGAACTAGATACAACAGCTCCAACAACAGAAACGTGTTTCTGAGTTTCCAGCAAAAAAATAAAAAAAATCAGCAATAAAACGTTGGGTGTTGAGTATGCATTCAACAAGAAAACCAGCAATTCAATATAGTAAAACAACCAAATATCAATATAGCAATTCAATATAACGTTGTTGAAATTATCATTATGGCTGCTTATATTCTCCCTCTCTTAAGTTTATTTTTATTTTTCTATTCGAAGAGGACGTGAAGAACAGCAAAAGCAAACATATATGTATATAATTAGCAAACTCAATCATAAAACAGAAGAATCGGCAAGAAAGAAAAATGTTTTTTTTAAATGTATGTCGCACGTTGGTCTAAATCTTCAGCAAGAAAAGAAAATGTTTTTAAAGAAACAGTAGGTTGCAATTACAAGATACCAATTGAGATGAAACAATTGATGCCAATTGAAAATCCAGCAAGGAAACCATGAAATGTAAAGAAGACGTTCTTCTTTATAATGGCTGAATTTTGAAAACGTTGTGACGAAGAAGGATTCGTCTATTTTCAATGAAAGATCATTCAATGAAAGATCAACAATGAAACAAACATTTTATTCTAAAATTTCCAACAAGAACAAACGTCTAGATGGTGGAAAACACAACAACTATGTATATTCTATTGGTTGGAGCAACAACAATGGTGGAAACATAGCAACGTCATTGGTGATGAACACAGCAACAAAGAATGTTTCTTTTCAATCAAGAATGTATCAAGAATTTTGAAATCTAAAACAAAAAAGAAAAGAAAAACCTGATTTTTTCTAGCAATGCTTGGTTGTGAATTGGTGGGAATTTATGGTTGGGGAGCAAGATCTACCCGTTTTGTTCTCCAATCCAATGTCGCCCAAATCAAATCTTCAAAGGATTCCTTCAATTATGATCTAATTTCCAACAATCTTGGTGCTCTGATACCAAATGATATGATCCTTCTTGAATGATATAAACCCTCTTGAAGATCTCTTGATGATCTCTTCTAGGAACCCTTGAATTCGATGTCTTCAAAACGTGTTAGATCACTTGGGAACAAAAGATGTTGATCGGATTAGAACCTTCAGGAAACTAAGTCCCTAAAACCCCAACCTTGAGACGCCACAAAGGATGATCACAACTTTGATAAGTCGAAGATTCATGTACTTCTTCAAGAACTCATAAAGAACTCATAAAGAACACATGAAGACTTAAGAAACTTCTTGAATAAACTTCAAAGAATTGCTCATAAAATGTAAATTGTAAATTGTGTCTCAATTACAAGATGAGGTGCCCTTTTATAGACAAATTAGATCAAGATTTATTCTAATTAGTCCTTGAAAAAATAAAGAAAGTCTAATTAATCCTTACGAAATTAAGAATTCAAAACTAAGGATAATTAGAACATAAAAATTCCCAATTAACCCTTGCATTCAAATTGATCTTCCAAATTAATCTCTTGCATAAAAAGATAGTTAACCATCCTTGATGAAACTTTGATATTTCTGAAGTTAGCCTTAGAATCTTCTAGAATTGCCTCTTTGTATTGTACTTCCACAATCAAGTCTTGCAATGCCTCTTCCATCCTCTTTGCCCTTACCCTAGTCATCAGACCGCCAATTCCTTACAATGGTTCTTGAGAAGACTTGGAAACATCAACTTGAGTTATTGGGTCAGCAACTCGATCTCCATTATTAGCTACATTAAAGTCATACAATTCTTTTTATTCTTCTATTTTTCATTATTTTATTCTTTTCTATCCTTTTATTTATTTTCTGCATTAAAAATTTTTGCAATAAATTTTCAACTTTTGAGCATTTCTTTTATTTTCGAGTCAATTCATAAAGTCAATGATGATAACTTGATTACTGTGATATGTGGTTGTTAAGTTGGAATTCAATATTACTTAGACTTTGAGGATAGCTTAGACGTTTGTTTTGTTTGAATTGGATATTCAATGTTGGTCTAGTATGGTAATTTTGAATAATGATCATGTTTTGCTTCTTACAGACATTTTAATTAGACATTTGTGAATGAAAAATAGGCCTCAACAGAATTTAGAACTTGGCTGATTGTCGCACGAGACGAAATCCTAGACTTTCATGTTGCTTAGGAAATGATTTAGGCTATCTTTGGACCGTTTGAGCTTTTCTTACCTACCTTAGTTATTTTTATCCGCTAATTACCTATTTAAGTCATTTATTTAATTTTTACCTTAATTTTCTTTCTTTAAACTTATTTTCCTACCTGGTTTTGAGACTAAACACTTATCCTTACCTTTAATGAGAATATTCACTTGTGTGGGATTTATTGAGATTGAAGAGCAAAAATCTATTGTTAAGGGAGAAAATGATAGAAAAGAATGTTGTTGACCACGGTGATAATCAAAGATAAGTTAGGGGGTCTTGAAGAAAAATGAAGAAGGGATACAAATTTAAAGAAAAGTGTTCTGCATTTATTTATTTTGTTTTGCATTATCATAAATAAAAAAGAATAAATAAAGAATTTAATGGTAGTAATGGTGAAAGTGAGCGAAAGTGTTATAGCACAAAAGAAAGAAAGAAAGTATGAAAAGTGAAGTTCTGATGTTAGTATTCTTAAGCTCTTTAGAATGTTACATTTTGTTCGATTGTGAGTATTCTCAATCTTTGAATTATCCTATCTATTCTTTTTGAGCCAATACTTGAACCTGACATTACAAGCTTAATTAAGACCTTTTGATCCGAGGTGGCATGATGAGTTTTCATTAGCGAAGAGTGACAAGAAAGCCAAGCTTATGAGATTTGATATTTTCATTACTATTTAGAGGTCAAATTTGTTTACATTATTTTTATAAAATTATCCGGGTGGTAGAATGGATTGTTTTAGAGATTGTTTGCTTGGATTTTTCAGAGGATTGATGATTTGAATGGGATGAAAGTTTGGGTGATTTTTCTAGTTTTTGTAATGTCCAATAGATTCTTGACGCTTTATGTTATCAGTGATTTTTGATACACTATTGTGAATTATGCTTGTTAAATGAATCTTGTTCTTGAAAGTTGAAGAGTCTGAAGTTAGTTTTGATTCAGTTCGTTCTAGGTTAGGTTTATTTCTATTTTTGCTCGAGGACTAGCAAATGTTAAGTTTGGAGAAATTTGATAAGTCTGTTTGTAACGACTTATTCTATGTAATTTTACTTGACATTTTGTTAATTTGAGAGTGATTTTATTTAGTAATCATTCTTTTTATTATTTTAGGTAATAAATGGCCAAGAATACGAAAAGGAAGCAATTCGGGATGAAATCGAAATAAAAGATGAAGTTTCGGAGAATGGAGTACAAGAGGCAGAGGCCACCGCGGCGATGGATACATGTCCGCCGCGGCGCTCGTGTTTCAATCAACAAAGGCCCCAAGACAGGAGCTAGCCGCCACAGCGCTATCCCTTTTCTGCACTTCGTCTCGTGTTGTTATCATATCTTTTAGATCCGATTTAAAGGGGATTTAACCCCAATTTTATTCAGAACGTATGGAGGCTATAAGTAGTTTATTTTTTTTAGGATTTATGGGAATATCTTGGAGACGCTAGAGAAGAAGGGGGATAGGAGATCAAGTGATTGCTACTGCAATCTCGAATTTTACTGGTTTATTCTTCCTTTCTTCTATGTTTAATTTCAAGATGTTTGTTTCGTATTTCGTTATGAACTAAATTTCGTTTCTAGGGTTGAGATGTAACTCAAATACAATTTTGTAATTATTTTATTCAAATTCAATTCCTTGTTTTGCAATTACTTATTTGTGTGTCTATTTCGAGTTTAATGCTATCAAATCTTAAGGCCAAAGTTTTGATTGATTTATTGATTTAAGTTTATAATGAGAATTAGAATCTAGGTTAGATCAATAAAATAGATCACGTTAGAATGAATTAACGGTAGAGGTACTTTAGCATGTTCTAAGAGGTTAGTAATTCAATTTACGATAATGCCACAGATTTTATGACTCTTTGGTATTTAAATTCACATAGAGATGTGCTGAGTTAATATTTAAGGAGTAATCTAGCATATTTCGAGAGAAAAACTAGTTAGTATAGGGAGTTAAACTTCCAAATAAGACAAAGCAGGAATTATTTTGAATAATCAATTACGTAGGAATATCTGTAGTGAAGTCGAAAGCCCTAGGTTTTTAATCTATAAGAATCCATTCTTTCTTGTTTCATTATTATTTCAATTTGCAATTCTACAATTCTCAATTCATTAAATAGTAATTTAAGTGATTATTTTTGGTACTTAGTAACTTAATCCTCGTGGGAACGATATCTTATATTATTACTTGAAACGATTAGTGCACTTGCTAGCATAAATTATACGCATCAAAAGTCAAAAAAACCTTCACTAATTCCAAACCTAACGTCAAACATGCCTATATAGCCAACACTTCCACCACCCCAGTTCAACCCCAGCTTGAACCAATAATCAAGCAAATTCCGGTAGAGCCCCCCCTCGATAGCTCACAAATCAAGGGATGACCCTCACCGTAGCCTTCCAGAAACTATTGAAAAAAGGACTTCTCACCCCTCTCCAACCTTGACCTCTACCAAACCCCCTACTGGCTTCACATAACCCTAACGTCTTCTGCGAATTCCATCAAAATCTAGTCATCATACTGACCGATGCATCTCTCTCCACCATGCCATCCAAAACCTCATTGATGATAAAAAAAAAAAGTCATCATAGCTGAAAGCGTCCTCGATCCGCGGGGTGCGCGGATCCGCTTTTGACCCTTGAGGTTTGGGAGTCGCCACCTAGTTATTACGGTCTAGGAACTGATCAATGACTCTAAACAGATAAAGGATTAATCTAGAACAGAAAAAATTGAATTCGGGGATCATGTTACGGGGTCGGAAGGTGTTAGGCACCAACCCCCGCCTGGCCTAAGCCGGTCTCTACTAATTTTCCAAATAAGTTACATTGCTAAAAAAAAACCTAGATAAAAATAAAAATAAGAAGTTATACCTTTCCGATAGCAAAGACTTTGTTCCCTCAAATCCGATAAAAATTGCTCCTTGTACCGTACTTCTTGCTTCGTTCTATCTCCGAGTTTGATTTCCGATCTCCGAGGTAAGGTTCTCTTCTTTCTTGGATCTGGATTCTTCGAGTTTGTTATGGATTTTGGGGTGTTCTTGAAGGGCTTTTATGTGTTTTTTAGGCTAAAATCGAAGAAGGGATGTTAGGTAAGGAGTTGGTCCGAGAATTGTGATATTTTTACGGAATTTGATTTTAAATCAAAATTGTTAGATCGAAATTTTTCGACTGATAAAAACCTGCAAAATAGAAGAATAGATCGGAACGGCTTGATACATCAACATCATGTGATTGTTTTCTTTGGAATCCATGGGTGCTTAACAGCCATCCCCGTTGTCATGCGTTACAATAATTGTTACTGTAATGCAATCGTAATGGAACAGCAACACTTCATGTTCACCCCGATTATCAATCTCCGTTTGATAAACATTTTTAACTATCCAAAAATCGAGAGTAAGAACTAGAACCAACAATATCAAGCTAAACTAGAAAAACCGAGAGTAAAGAAAAAATTTCGAACTTTAAAATTCTGATTTTTCGTTTTAAGCCAATCTACCCATTTTCAAATCAAAATAAATCAACGTTCTCAAGAAGAATCGGAACATTAGATCGAACACAAAAAAAAAATAGGAAATTTCTGCCATCAAATCTTTTAGAACCGATCCATATCGGGTTCGATCAGGATGGCTCATGTCTCGATCTAGTTCGAAATTTGAACTCATCGCGGCTTGAACCAGTGACCATGGAGGTTTCCTTCGACAAAAAACGATTTATTCATGATGAACTCCTTTAATTCGAGTCGATTTAAGGAAAACTACTTTGAACAAAAGGAATTAGCGTTTTCGAGCAAAAGCTAAAACAATCGGGCTGAGATTTCAGCCGATCGAATAGAGGGATGTTCGGCTTTTTTTTTTTTTGTTAAATAAAGTTGAAACCAAGTCGTTCTCTTAAGGAAGATGATGTGCGGCCTTTAAAAAAATGATTTTTACTTGTACACACCCACTTAAAAACGTTGTCAACAGAACTTAAAAACGACAATTTTTTTTACAAAAAAAATCGATTTTTTTCTTATTACACACCAACCCCTTCATTACTGTAGACAGCACCCTTTTTTTTTAAGAAAAATAAAAATTTTCAAAAGAAAAAACAAAAACAGAAAATGGGAGTTGCTAAAATGACTATCTTTCATCAATACCCTCAGCCATTATCATTGTTAATGGAAAAACTAATAATAATAAAACTTTAACAAAAATAACAATAAAAATAAAACAAAATAAAGAATAATAAAAAAAAACATCGAAGGATATATCATCCACCAAAAAAACTCCATTTTTTTTTTTAAATCAAACCCACGTGGTTCACTAATCATCACTCCATCCTCAATTAAACTTCTTGATTTTTTTTTAATTATTTAGGATCATTCTAAATACCCTTCGATTGAGCCACAATAATAATAAAACGAACATAAAGGGCAGAATATTCAGGATCCAAACACATGATCAAACATTGAACAATAGGATGATAAAAATAAATAAAAACAAGAATAAATAAATTAACAGATAAGCTAATCAACTAAAAAAAAAACTAGATCGCTTTAGCAATGCTCCCATACTTGGGGTTTTTCAAGTTTGATCCTCAATGTCCCCAGTGGAGTCGCCACTGAAAGCGCCCTCGATCCGCATGGTGTGCGGATCCACTTTTGACTCTTGAGGTTTGGGAGTCGCCACCTAGTTGTTAAGGTCTAGGAACCAAACTGACTCTAAAAAAGGCAAACTAATCTATGAAAGAGAAAAAGAGTCCGGGGACCACGTTACGGGGTTGGAATGTGTTAGGCACCAACCCCGCTCGGCCGAAGCCGGTCTCTACTAACTTCCCAAATAAATCACATTGCTAAAAACCTAGATAAAAATAAAAATAAAAAATTTTATACCTTTCCGATAGCAAGGATTTTGTTCTCTCAGATCTGACAAAAATAGCTCCATGTACCGTACTCCCTTGCTTCGTTCTGTCTCCGGATTTGATTTCGGATCTCTGAGATCAAGGTATCTCCTTGCTTTTGGATCTGAACTCTTCAAATTTATTACGGATTTGAGGGTGTTTTTGGAGGGCTTTTAGGTGTTTTCTAGGCTAAAATTGAAGGAGGATGTTAGGTAAGGAGTTGGGGCTCCAAAACTAGGGTTTATGGGAGGCTAGGGGGCTTCTAGACCTATTTCTCTTAGGATTTATGATTTGATCCGAAAATAGAGCGTGAGAGGTCTATTTATAGATGTTTTTAGAGGTTGATTGGATAGAGTTAGTGTTTAATTAGAGTTGTGTTTTAGTTAGACTTGTGTTAGGTAGAATTGTGTTTTAATTAGAATTGTTTTTAAGTTAGAACTCTATTAGATTGAGTTATTATTTAATTAGAACTTTATTATGACTTTTGGTCTTATTTGATTGACTTTTAATATTTTGATTTTAGTCTTACTTGATTGACTTTTAATATCTTGACTTCAGTCTTGCTTAATTGACTTTAATTTGACTTCAGTCTCACTTGAGGACTTAATACCTTGACTCGGTCTTGCTTGATTTACTTTTAATTTTGAAGACCCTCCTCCATTATTTCTTTAATTCTTTGGACCCCCAAATGGAGGGGTCCTTAAAGAAATATCCCACGAACCCTCAACAATTTTACTTGAAAGTCCGATTGATCGATTTTTTTGTTCTAATTTTTAAATTAATTTCATTAATATTTCACTTTAATTATTTAATGTTTTATTTATTAATTTCGAAATTTTAATTATGAAAATTGTGAAATTACTGTTTTGCCCCCGGAGAGGACTTTTCACATTTTAAGTCGGTTTTTTAATGTTCTAGGATGTTTTAGAATCGATTTTTCGTAAGGAATTCAATGAAAATATAGTTTGTGTCATTTATGAAATTTTTTGTGTGAAATATCATGAACTTTATGAGGGGCATTTTCGTAATTTTGTCAAATTCTGTTAAAATTG